>NC_132911.1:400294-592794 GCF_047675955.1 Chlorocebus sabaeus | reverse complement strand
ACTCAGTTCCAGGACAGGGACCTCTTCCTGGCTTGCAGACAGCCATCTTTCTTCTTGTTTCCTCACACCAGGGCAGTGAGAGCTCTCTGCTTTCTCTTTTTATTTTTGAGAAAGTGTCTCACTCTGTCACCAGGCTGGAGTGCAGTGGCACAATCTCAGCTCACTGCAACCTCCGACTCCCTGGTTCGAGCAACTCTCCTGCCTCAGCCTCCCGTGTAGCTGGGATTACAGGCACGTGCCACCACACCCAACTAATTTTTGTATTTTTAGTAGAAACAGGATTTCAGGATGGTCTCAATCTCCTGACCTCGTGATCTGCCCACCTCGGACTCCCAAAGTGCTGAGATTACAGGTGTGAGCCACCACACCCGGCCTGGTTTCTCTTCTTCTAAGGGCACCAATCCTGTCAGACCAGGGCCCACGCTCATGACCTCATCTAACCCTAATCACCTCCCAAAGGTCCTACCCCCTAATACTATCACACAGGCAGTTAGAGCTCCAGTACAAGAATCTGGGGGAGACATAAACATTCAGTTTATAACAATGTCTTTTCAATCCTGTTGAAAAAAAACAACCAAATGAGTAGGCGACAAAGTACCTTATATGTAAACAAGTCAGGACTTTTCATATTTCTGCTAACACATTTAGGTCAATTTAAAATGTCTGAAAGCAAGAGTCAGAAGCAGAGATAAATGAAAGTTAGTTACTCTGCATTTTAGGCCCACATTGAGCTGTCTTCCAGTGACATTGTGGCACAAAGAACACTGCTTTCTATTCCTGGTTTTGCCTGTATTTCCCTGTATTTTTCTGTATTTTAACTGGAAAATTTCCCTGTATTTCCGTTTATCTCTAAAATCACTTGGTTGACTTAGCAGACCTCCAAGGTCCCTTCCATTCACAAATTCCACAAATAACTTCCTACCAACAGAGGCTACACAAATAAACTACACTGACGAAGGGGAAAGCTAACACTAGCAAACAATGAGATACACACAAGGTAAGACGTATAGAGAACTGGATCAACCACAAACTGGTGGACGATGAGCCGGCGGTGCATAAAAACACATTCCCTAACGATGGACAGAGAGGCAATGGCGCCGAGGTAGTATTGTTGAAGATTTCCTCTTTTAAATCTTCAAGATAAAGGGCCCCATTGTTTATATTCATTCTGATTCAATGTGAATGTGAAAACTTCCTCCAGGGGACACAGACATCTAAAATCTTCCCAATGTATCCAATTTGTCACTTGATATTTTTACTGACAAGAAAAATGAGGGACTGAATATACAAACAGGTCTTGCCTAATCATATGTAGAAAGACAGAACTCAGATCACAACCTGTAGCTGCCCACCCAGGAAACCAATCCCCTATCTACAGTCAACAGCCAGGAGGCCAGCCAGGCTAGCACATCAGACAGGAAGCCAGACTGCTCTCTCTCCACAACCCAGAGACTAAACCACAACTCTGTCCCAGGTGACCAGGACTTGACTCAAAACTGACAGCCACCCTAATTTTGGCCCATGTTTCCAGTTAGGATCATTCAGAGAAAGCCAAATAAGCCCCTAACCAATCACATAGGACACCCCACTTCTGCACAGCCGCCTCCAGCCCCCACAACAGCCTCCACTGGGAGCCGTTCTTTCCATCCTGAAGCTTCCCCACTCCTCATCCGCCACTCACTTGCATGTCAGTCCCTGCCACACGCAAGTGACGGTGCCGACTCTCTTGCCACAGCAGCTCTGAGAAAGTCGTCTCTGCCTGTCTCATGTGGGTGGCCTTCCTTCATTTTCCTCAAAGAATAAGTCTTAAATGAGGGGCTTCTCTATATGGTCAAGCTACACAATTCAGAAGCCCAGCATGGCAGATTCCAAGCCTGGAAAGACCATACACCCCTCAGGTCCTCTTTCCACAAAACACAGCTTCCTTGAGTTCTTCAGTCACTCCGACCAACCAGGGAAGGAACCACGTGTTATGGAAAGATCAAGGGCCTTGAAGTCAAACTTCTGAGTTCATCCAGTACTTCATCTTTCAACTTAAGAAATTACATGGCCTTGGCCATGCTGGTGGCTCGCATCTGTAATCCCAGCACTTGGGGAGGCTGAGTTGGGTGGATCACCCAAAGTTGGGAGTTCAAGGCCAGCGTAACCAACACGGAAAAACCCCATCCCTACTCAAAATACAAAATCAGCCCGGCGTGGTGGCGCATGCCTGTCATCCCAGCTACTCGGGAGGCTGAGGCAGGAGAATCACTTGAACCTGGGAAGCAGAGGTTGTGGTGAGCCGAGATCACACCATTGCACTCCAGCCTGGGCAAGAAGAGCAAAACTGTCTCAAAAACAAAACGAAACAAAACAAATGATGTGACCTTGAACAATTTTCTTAACTTCTCTAAGCCTCTATCTTCATCTTCAATAACATAATTTTACCTCCAAGATTGCATTAAATGGAATCCCACATGTAAACCAGCTGGCAAATATTAGGGGCCCTACAGCTGTGCGCTGCTACTGCCGCCCCACTTTACCCCAAGGGAGAAGCGCAAGATGTCCAGAAAAAGCCTGTTGATCCCTACACCTCAGCATCCTGTGTTCACACAAGGCGCAGTGGCATCCAGACTTACCGGGGTCACCCAAATACAAGACATGGTTTGATTTTTCAACTTAGGTACACATGGCTTCTAACGTTCACCATATGTGATCCATAATTTAGAAGAGATTTTCCTACACTACCCTGTGGTTCTATTTTAGTAGACTTAGATGTGCCATAATAGCTCACTCTCTTAAGCCCTCTTCAGTATCAAAAACAAAACTTTCATCTGTAACACAGTCATCAACAGTGAAAGTGGAAAAGGCACCTATGAGTCAAAATGACCCTCTGCCCCGCCCTGCCCCACCCTACAAAAAGCTGTTCAGGAGGATTTGGGCTGCTTATGAGAACGCTGTCTGTATTCCCAGGGACAGAAAAATGCCTACCCTGGTTAGAAGCTGCGCTGCTCAGTCTCCAGGGTAGAAAGTGCCCAAACCCTCTACCCAAGGAGAAGAGAAGCAAATGGGGTGGCTAGGTTCCAGGATGTGGACTGTTTAGTGTGGTTTCTGCAGTCCAGGTCACCGCCATGGGTGAAGCTCTTCCTTCCTTCTTTTCCACCCAAGTGGCCAAGGTCCTACGGCTGCTGTAGGGCCTCTTCCCTATGAGTCAGCCCAGGCATTCCCCTTCCCTTTCCTTCTGTTTTTTTGAGACGAAGTCTCGCTCTGTCACACAAGCTGTAGTGCAGTGGCATAATCTTAGCTCACTGCCACCTCTGCATCCTGGGTTCAAGCAATTCTCTTGCCTCAGCCTCCCAAGTACCTGGGATTACAGGCACCCGCCAAAACGCCCAGCTAATTTTCATATTTTCAGTAGAGACGTAGTTTCAACTTGTTGGCCAGGCTGCTCTCGAACTCCCTACCTCAGGTGATCCACCTGTCTCGGCCTCCCAAAGTGCTGGGATTACAGGCATGAGCCACTGCGTCTGGCCGAGTCAGCCCAGCCATCCTGACTTTTTGTTCTGGTAAAATTACTTTCTTCTACATCTACCTTCCAAGTAGCTAAATCAGAGATCTGGCCCTTGGGGCAGGCTTGAAGAATCCCTGTTTTTGGTCCTCAAGAGGTCCTACCAGGGTCTGGGACAATTCCAAGACTTGTGTTCTGAAAGAGGAAAGAAACCTCACATACACGGCTCTCGCAGAGCTCAGGCAAGGCTTGGGAGGGCCCTAAGGTTTGGGTGTGCCATCTATGATAACAGCTAAGAGATCTGAAGCCAGCTGTCTGGCTTCAAACCTCAATTCCAACAGCACTGGCTGTTTGATGTTAGACGACGTCCCCAGGCTCGCTGTGGTTCAGTTTCCTCACTGTAAAAGGACCACAATAAGAGAGTTGCTCTAAAAGTTAAGTCAATTGGTGCGTATAGGGTATTCAGAATAATGCTTGGCACATGGGGGACTTCAATAGACACGTACTGAACAGAGTAACTTAGCAATTACTAAATATACTCATGCAGGCCAGGCGCGGTGGCTCACGCCTGTTATTCCAAAACTTTGGGAGGCTGAGGCGAGAGGGTCACTTGAGCCCAGGAGTTTGAGACTAGCATGGGCAACACAGCAATATTCCATCTCTAAAACTGTGTGTAACATACATGTATACATACACTCAAATGTTCACAGTGTATTTATAGTATACAAAATAGCTGGAAAACAGACTTAACTATTCACAATGGTTACTTCTAGAGAAGGGGAAATGCAAATTTCAGCTTTTTACCCCACACATATATTCTTGTATCATCTGAAATATTTAAGCAAATTGTATGTATAAATTTGCCCCGAAACACATAGCAGAACAATGTAGTTTTCACTCAAAAATCTTCAAATCATGATGGAATTGTCCTGTGAAAGTAAAGTTATAGAGATGAAAAGCCTCCCTCCAGCCTAAATGCTCTTTCATATGACCTATATTACACAAACCAATGCAGACACCCCAATCCTTTCCCCACTGTCATAAGAATTTTTCAGTGAACTGCGTTCCCCTTTACAAACTAGATGATAGTTACAGTTACCAGGCAAGAACGTGGATCCAGTTCTGCTTTTTCAAAGGCCAATGTTTCTCCCATAATAGCAATGCATTCTTCAACCGGTCAACTGCCCCCAACACCTGAGCTCTCTGTTGTACACAACTCAACGAGGCCTGGGAGAAAACAGGTGCAAATTTCACTTAGTAACAACACATCCCGCCTGATTCCTCTGCTGGGCTAGTTCTCAAGTCGTCTTTTTCTAAGCTTTCATTCGGCTCTACCACACGTACCTAGGCTGGGTAAAACACTTGACCAGGTTTTTTTTTTCGAGACGGAGTTTCACTGGGTCGCCCACGCCGGAGTGCAGTGACGCCATCTCGGCTCAGAAGCCAGCGCCCGGGTCCATGCAGTCCCCTCCGCGGCAGACGCGGGGAGCCGGGGAGCAGAGGGGACCGGCCCCTACCGGCAGGGCGACCGGGACCCCCGCGCGGGCCCACGCGATATCGTAGCAGGCGCGAAGCCCCCGGTGCCACCCGAGGCCGAGACAAAGCCCAGGCGCAAGGACCCCGGATCCCGACCTCGGACCCTGCGGAACCCAGCTCGGAGCCGCCACGCCCGGGGCAGAGACCCCCGCCCGGTCCGGAGACCTCGTTGCCCGTTCTCACCTCAGGCCGCCGCCTCGGAGCGCTGGCTCCTCGCCGCGGCGCCTGGGCCTACTGGAGCGCATCTGAGCAGCCGACAGAGCCGAGGCAGCCTCAACCACGGAGCCCCGGGGCGGGGCCGCTGCCGCCGCTTCAGCCCGTGTTCCACGCTCAGGATCCGGCTGGGATCAAGGAGCTGCAGCTGTCGCGGGGCTGCGGCCGGAACACACACCATGCAGGTGCACAGGGCCCCGCCTGCCGCCCGCCGCCTCGCCCCCAGCGGAGTCGGGCGCCCAGGGCCCGCCCCCCGGCCAATGGGGAGCGAGCCGCGCGGAGAGGGCGGGACCTAGGGGAACAAATGGAGGCTGGGCGGGGCGGTGCTGGGATTGGGCGTACAGGGTTCCGCGGGAGGACCCGACCCAAGAGCTGGCCGGATCCCGGCCTCCTAGAAGACCCAGCTCTACGTCCACCTGCAGTCTGCTCTACAGGACGCGCTCATCTCAAGCCCAGAACTCAGGCTTTTAGGACAGAGAGCGAGAGACAGGCTTGCTTTACAAAAAGTGAAACTGAGGTCCAAGGAATAGGATTGCCTGCTGCTCGAAGTCACGTAGTCCCATTCACTCATTCACTTTGTGATTCAGCAAACATTTGGAAGCACCTATGGTGGGCTTTAGGAGTGAAGTAGGGCCGGGCGCGGTGGCTCGCGCCTGTAATCCCAGTACTTTGTGGGGCCGAGGCAGGTGGATCACTTGAGGCCAGGAGTTCGAAACCAGCCTGGCCAACAAGATGAAACCCCATCTGTGCTAAAAATACAAAAACTTAGCCGATCGTGGTGGTGCGTACTTGTGGTCCCAGGTACTGGGACCTGTGTAAAACAGGACCTGGACCCTGAAGGCACTCACTCAGGGATGCTGCTGGGATGGGTGGATGCACAGTTCAGGTCTTCATGGTGGCTGAGGCTGACCTCATCCCCATCGCTCTTCTCACAGACACCTGAACACTCATCACTCCCACGCTCACACCCACCACTGAAAGCCTGGCCCCTAATCTGATTTGCCTAACAAGGTCTCCAGATGAACAACATGCTTCCCTATCTCTCCCCTGCTAGGGCCCCACTGTGCTCTGGGATGTACTCAGGGATCAGGAGAACAAAACCTCAGGGAGTGAAAGGACATTCCAGGGTGCAGGCCTCTGCATCCCCCTCCATGCCCTCACCCCTGCCTGACACACCCTCACCCCTGTACCTGGCCAGCTCCTACCAACCCTTAAATTCTCACCAAGTTCAGTGGTGGCAGCCACACCCTAAAGTGACTGACTTCCCAATAACCTATGCCCTTGCATAGTCTTCCTGACCTTGGGTACGAGCAAACCGGTGACTGGCTTCTAACCCATAGAGCCTGGCAAAAGCAATGGGATGTCACTGTCACAGTGCATCACCTTCACACACTTGAGAGAAATGTTCCGCCTGCAGGCGCTGCCGGAGGGAGATGATATGCTGAGAAAAGACCTTTGGAGGGGCCCCGTAGGCAAGGAAGCAAAAAGCTGGGCCCTTGCCAAGCGGGTCCGAGGAAATGAATTCTGCCAGCAACCTCAGCGGACCTGGAAATGGATTCTGCCCTGGTGGAGCCTCAGATGATAATGCAGCCCAGCTGCTTAGCGTTAGATCCCAAACACAGGATCCGCTAAAATGTGCTCAACTCCTAGCTTGCCAAAATTGGCTTAAAGGTGTGTGTTGTTTTAAGCTTCTCAGTTGTTAGTTATTGCCTGTGAAAGTGTTAAAATATGAGACAATAACTTAGGTCCCTTCCCCATCACACACATTCTTCTTTCTGGCATTCATCACAATTATAGTTATTGATTGAAAATCTCCCTCTTGACTGGGTGCAGTGGCTCAGGAGTTCCAGACCAGCCTGGCCAACATGGTGAAACCCCATCTCTACTAAAAATACAAAAATTAGCTAGATGTGGTGGTGCAATCCTGTAATCCCAGCTACTCGGAAGGCTGAGGCAGGAGAATTGCTTGGATCCAGAAGGCAGAGGTTACAGCGAGCCGAGGTGACACCATTGCACTCCAGCCAGAGTGACAAGAACAAAACTCCGTCTCAAAAAAAAAAAAAAAAAAATTGTCTCTTGCCACTAGCATGAAGGTCCCATGAGAAGAAAAACGGAAACTCTTGCTCATAACAGTGCCCCAAATGCCCAGCACGGTGTAGTTCTAGGGCAGTGGGTCGATGGTGGAAGCTTCTGGTTGGAGGGCCCAGCTGGCCCTCCCAACTGCCTTCTCCCTGGTGAGGTTCCATTATAGAGAACAGAATAGTTTCTTGCCTTTCTAGAGTCCCTCTTAGTGGGGATTGGCCAAGTGACATTGTCCTGCCCTGGGACACATAAGTGGAAGTTGGCTGAAAGGTTTCTAGCCATGGTGTGCTGGGGCGATTTGAACCAGGACATGAGATCTGACCATCCTTGTTCGGGAATTCTGCAAGTTGGTTGTTCAACACATTCAGTACTTCAAAATATTAAATAATATAAACTCGCAAATTAAAAAATGCATTAGACCAGCAAATTAAAAAATGCATTAGACCAGCAAATTAAAAAATGCATGGCCCACGTCTAACACATTGGAAGCCTGAGGCAGGAAGATCACTTGAGCCCAGGAGTTCAAGACCAGCTTAGGCAAAAAAGGAAGACCCTGTCTCCACAAAAAATTTTAAAATTAGCTAGGCATGGTGGTGTGTGCATCCAATCCTAGCCACTCAGGAGGCTGAGGTGGGAGGATCGCTTGAGCCATCTGTTCAAGGCTCCAATGAGCTATGATAGTGTCAATGCACTCCAGCCTGGGTGACAGAGCCAGACCCTATCTCAGAAATAAGCATATTTCATATATCAATAAATTTATAATAAATGTATATTTATATATACATTTATGTATTACAATTATATATTTAGACGTAAATATATATTTCTTGTTTTATTTATTTATTTTGAGACGGAGTTTAACCCTTGTCACCCAGGCTGGAGTGCAATGATGCAATCTGGGCTCACCACACTCTCCACCTTCCGGGTTCAAGTGATTTTCCTGCCTCAGTCTCCTGAGTAGCTGCGATTACAGGCACGCACCACCATGCCTGGCTAATTTTTGTATCTTTAGTAGAGATAGGGTTTCTCCATGTTGGTCAGGCTAGTCTCGAACTCCTGACCTCAAGTGATCTGCCCACCTCGGCCTCCCAAATTGCTGGGATTACAGGTGTAAGCCACTGTGCCCAGCCTATATGTTATATTTATATATTATAATTATGTATATTAATTTTATATACTTATATATAAATATAAATATAAAAACTTTCCTTGCCTTCTCTTGTTTCTACCTACAGTCAGTCCCATGACTTCAAATACTATCTACATGTAATAATTTTAAATGTATATTTTATATATATATATATATATATTTTTTTTTTTTTTGAGACGGAGTCTCGCCCTGTAGTCAGGCTGGAGTGCAATGATGCAGTCTCAGATCACTGCAACCTCTGACTCCTGGGTTCAAGCGATTCTCCTGCCTCAGCTTCCCAAGTAGCTGGGCTTACAGGCTCCCAGCACCACATCCAACTGATTTTTGTATTTTTAGTAGAGACAGGGTTTTGCCATGATGGCTAGGTGGGTTTCGAACTCCTGACTTTAATTTGTCTCCCGCCTCGGCCTCGTAAAGGTGCTGGGAATACAGTGCTGGTCAAAATATTTTTCTGTTTCCAAGCACTTTACATGAGAGGAAAGCGGAGAATAAGTCATCTGACACTCTACTGTTAAAAAAAAATCTTTGTGCCTCTCTTCTTTTCATCTTTCCTAAGTGTACATATTACCAAAATGTCTTTAGGTTGAGGTCCCCACGTGAAAACTTTACAGGGTGTCGAGTTCTCAGCCACCCTCCTGTCTTTTCCTAGTCCTGGTATTTTAGAACTGTCTGGGGATGAGCCAGGATACCCACAGTGGCCATGTCTTTTGGAGGGTCTAGTGAGTATCAGCCCCGGGGTCATCTCATCGCCAAGGACAGCCTGAGGTAGGGGGTAGAGTCTCTCAGGGGAGTAGCTGGATGCTCTTGGCCTTAGAGGAATCTCCTGGTATAGTTTCATCTAAAATGGTGACCCCTTGGGGTTATTAAACTTTTAGGACATTAAAATGAATGGACAATACAACGTAATGTGATTAAAGCTAGGTCATTAAAACTGTTCCTCCAGCTGGAGTTTTTATTCCTCGGAGACACATTGACGGTCTGCCAATGGGATGGTGACATTGAGAGGAAAAGGCAGAAATGATTTCTGCTCTCTAGATTGTCTCAGACTTGTGAAGAGAGAAAAACTGTCCCAAAGGACAAGGAAAACCCACCCCAGAGAGGATGTGCAACAACCTGAACATTAAAATGCACTGAAGGCGCACAGGAGGACAAAGAGCAGTGCCAGTGCCTCCTAGGTGGTCACTGAGTACTTTACTGAACAGGATGGGTGTCCCAAGGGATAGAATGGCCTGCCGTGACACTTAGAAAGGTGTTGGAGTCTGCACTGCCTCTCCCTGAATTTGTTACCTTGAAAAGGCTTCTCCACTTATTTGAGTTTCAGTTTTTCATTGACTGTAAGATACATTTTATCTGTACAGCTTGAAAGATAAACATACTATTTCCAAAGGGGCAAAGTAAAATGATGTATTTTATTTGCTAAAAATTCGTATTTATTTATTGCCCAGAGTGAGTGTAGTATTAAAGGTCTGTTCTTTTCAAAGGTAATTTCAAATGGAATTGTAGGACTTAGCTTTGTCAATGCTACCGCTGAAATAAAAGTGTGATAGATAAATTGGTGATTTACAAAGATTCACCAAAATGTCAGTTTCCCTCTTGTAGCATGGTGAAGAATTTATGACAGTGGACACATCTGTATCCTCTTATCTGGATACCTGAGGGTTTTTTTTTTTTTTTTTTTTTTGAGACACTGTCTTGCTCTGTAGCCCGACTAGAGTGCAGTGGCGCCATCTCTGCTTACTGCAACCTCCGCCTCCCGGGTTCAAGTGATTCTCCTGTGTCAGCCTCCTGAGTAACTGGGATTATAGGCAGCCACCACCACACCCAGCTAATTTTTGTGTTTTTAGTAAACATGGGGTATTAGGCCTGGCACAGTGGCTCAGGCCTGTAATCCCAGCACTTTGGGAGGCCAAGGTGGGCGGATCATGAGGTCAGGAGTTCCACAGCAGCCTGACCAACATGATGAAAACCTGTCTCTATTAAAAATACAAAAAAATTAGCTGAGCCTGGTGGCAGGCACCTGTAATCCCAGCTACTCGGGAGGCTGAGGCAAGAGAATTGCTTGAACCCAGGAGGTGGAGGTTGCAGTGAGCCAAGATGTTGCCACTGCACCCCAGCCCAAGCGACAATGTGAGACTCCATCTCAAAACAAACAAACAAACAAACAACAAAACGACAGGGTTTTGATATGTTGGTCTGGCTGGTCTCAAACTCCTGACCACAGGTGATCGCCCTCCTCAACCTCCCAAGCTGCTGGGATGACAGGCGTGAGCCACCATGCCCTGCCCACTCTATTTTCTTTTTATTCCCTAAATTTTAATATGTTTGAGTTTGTCTGTTCCTTTGTTACTGTTTTCTTACATAAAAGAAATTCTGCCTAATCCTTCGGAAAAAGAAAAAATCTTCCTGTGACTTCTGAAAGTGTTCTGGTTTTATCTTTCACATTTGAATATATAATAAGTTGATTATGGTTCATGGAATAGAGAAGAATACAATGCATTTTCCCAAGTAGATGCCAGCCTGGTTTGTCTCATATTTTAAAATGCATGTGATTTCTTTTTCTATTCTACAGTGCCTACTCTATCATTCATCAACTTTCCATATAAATGCTGGGTCATTAACACTTTTTTTTCCCTTTGATCTGCTTACTCATCTCTCTGCTAATACTGTGCTGTCCTGAATATTTTCGTTTGAAAATCTTAGAAGTATGTTAGACAAGCCATCACTCTTTTTTGAGATGACTAAAAATCATTAGACATTTGTCATTTTTACTACGTAAGAAAAAGTAGTTTTTCTTGCCCAAAAACAACCTGAGTTGGGAATTTCTGTGATTTCATAGGAATAACATCTGGAAGTGGTGATATAAATGTCATTTTAAAAAACATGTGTCGCATTTCCTCTTATTCCTTTCTACCTTGATATTGTGCAAAAGAAATTTTTAAAATTGTGACATTAGTATTACCAAATATCAATTATTGGTTTTATTTACTACTCAGTTAAATCTAATGAGCCTACTCTGTCTTGGTGTAATCACATCACATGGGCTCAACTCCTCAGTTAACAAGTGACAGCATGTGTAAAATATTGTCTACCAGGGAAATTCATTGAACACTTAGTGTTCAGACTGTGTTTTGGTGTCTGGTTCCCTAAGCACCACTGCAGTGACACAAAATAATAGACCTTCAGCAGAAAAAGTTTTGGCAAATATAAGCCATTTAGATGCAGTGAGTCATTCTTATTACTTGGGTTGGTGGAATCCCTTTCAAAATGTAAGTTACTAATACAAACAAAGATGGAACTTTGCGAGCAGGCATTTTTAAGAATAAGTAGTCTCAAGACTTATAATATTAACTCTCTTATGCACATCAGGTAGGACTTTATTATGACAGATACTAGAAATGTACAAAGTGAAGTTAAATGGTAACTCCTAGCAACATATCTTACGCCCTGGTTTCTCTAATAAGATGGGAGTTTCTACTTTGCTGTTGCCTTTTTGAATAGTTCAATTCTAGCATTCGTACTGCTGTGTGGGAGGGAGTATGTGTGAACAGAGTAAGAGTTGTGACAATCAAGTCACAGAATAAATGCTTGAAATTTTAGAATCATGTAAACAGCTTATGGATTGAGTATAGATTCCCAGTGCTGTCAGTTCCACCCATCCTTCTATCCACATGTGTGGGATGTTCTAGGACCCCGTGGCTTTTGAGGATGTGGCTGTGAACTTTACCCAGGAGGAATGGGCTTTGCTAGATTCTTCTCAGAAGTTTCTCTGCAGAGAAGTGATGCAGGAAACCTGCAGGAACCTGGCTTCTGTAGGTGAGAATGACAACACATTTCACTTAATTACAGAAGTATTTCCCTATCATCAGTGCTATTTGTGATTTGGAATGTGGCAAGGGAATGATTTGGTGAAGAAATCAGGCATGGGCACTCTGTACAATGAACATGAAATCTAGTAATGTTTCTATAGTTTGTAAAAATTTATGATAATTTTGTGGGTCTGTATTTTAGGAAACAAATGGAAAGGCCAGAATATTGAAGATCACTTTGAAAAATCTGGCAAAGAGATAAGATAATTTGCACTGAGGAGAGGAAATAAAGTCCTCTGAAGGAATCTTAGCTTGTCATGAACTTAAAAACAAGCGATCAAAACAAATAAGAGTCACTTGAAATTTATTTCTTTTTAGAAAAATTTCACCCAAAATGTAATGTGCTTCAGTGTAGCAGTCAGTATTTGGAAAACAGTTTACTTGAAAATAGTACTACAAAATTGTGCACATGAATGTTACTAATTTGGTCATAGCCATGCAGGTGGTAGCGGTGTTTTCAGTAGTAACCCATTTACTTTCAAATAATTCAGTCATGGCAAAAAAAAAAAAAAAAAAAAAAAAAAAAAAAAAAAAGCATTTTCCTGGGTATTGGTAGCAGTGTAAGTCAAAGACCTATTAATAAGTAGAAAGTTATTAAACCAACCAATAATAATGTGCTTGTCTTTTTTTTTTTTTTTTTTTACAGAATTCATATGATACAGAGACTGTGTGAAAGCAAAGACGGTAGTCAGTATGGACAGTTGTCAGCCAAATTCCAAAGCTTGATCTGAATGAGAACATTTCTCCTGGATTAAAACAATGTGAATGAAGTATTTGTGGAAAAGTCTTTGTACGTCATTCCCTCCTTAACAGGCACATCTTAGCTCACTCAGGATACAAACCATATGGAGAGAAGCAACATAAATGTGAACAGTGTGGGAAACTCTTCGTTTCTGTTCCAGGTGTTAGAAGACACATGATAATGCACAGTGGAAATCCAGTTATACATGTACGATATATGGGAAAGCTTTTTATTTTCTCAATTCAATTGAAAGACATCAGAGAACTCACACAGGAGAAAAACCCTATAAATGTAAACAATGAGGTAAAGCGTTCACTGTTTCCGGTTCTTGTCTAATACATGAACAAACTCATACTAGAGAGAAACCCTACGAATGTAAGGAATGTAGAAAAACATTCAGATTTTCTTGTTCCCTTAAGATGCATGAAAGGACTCACACGGGAGAAAGACCCTATAAATGTACCAAATGTGATAAAGCCTTCATCTGTTCCACTTTCCTTGGTTACTATGGAGGCATTCATACTGGAGAGAGACCCTATGAATATAAACAATGTGGCAAAGCCTTTAGTCATTTGAGTTCCCTTTGTAACCATAGAAGTACTCATACGGGAGAGAAACCCTATGAATGTAAACAATGTGACCAAGCCTTCAGTCGCCTCAGTTCCCTTCACCTCCATGAAAGAATTCATACTGGAGAAAAACTCTATGAATGTAAGAGATGCGGTAAAGCCTACATTCGTTCCAGTCAGTTTACTCGCCATGAAAGAAGTCATGATATAGAGGTTGGGTGTAGTGACTCAGCCTATAATCCCAGCACTTTGGGAGGCCAAGGAGTGTGTATTGCTTAAGCCCAGGAGTTTATAACCAGCCTGGATTAAAACAATGTGAAACAACCTGGGCATCATGGTGAAACCCCGTCTCTACAAAAAATAAAATAATGTCAGGCGCGGTGGCTCACGCCAGCTACTCGGGAGGCTGAGGTAGGAGAAGGACGTGAACCCAGGGGGCAGAGCTTGCAGTGAGCCGAGATCGCACCACTGTACGCCAGCCTGGGCGACACAGCGAGACTCCGTCTCAAAACAAATAAATAAATAAAAATAATTAACTGGGCATGGTGGCACATTTCAGTGGTCTTAGTTCTTTTTCAAGGACATAAAAAGCAATGGGGGGTTGGGGAAAAGCCCTGTGCATGCAGATCACGAGGTCAGGAGATCGAGACCATCCTGGCCAACATGGTGAAACCTCGTCTCTACTAAAAATACAAAAAGTAGCTGGGTGTGGTAGCATATGCTTGTAATCCCAGCTACTCAGGAGGCTGAGGCAGGAGAATCACTTGTACTCAGGAGGCGGAGGTTTCAGTGACCCGAGATTCTGCCACTGCACTCCAGCCTGGTGACAGAGTGAGACTCCATTTCTAAATAAATAAATCAATACACAAACAAATAAATAAAGCCCCTTGAATGTAAGAAATGTGGTAAAACATTTACTCTTTCCCATTCCCGCATAAACATGAAGAGGCTCACACTGCAGAGAAACCTTCAGAATGTAGGAATGTGGCCAAACCTTCCGATTTTCCTGTTTTTGAAGATTTGGGAGGACTCAGACTGGAGAAAAGCCTTTTGAATCTAAATTTGTGGTAAGGCCTTCAGTTGTGTTAGTTCCATATGAAGACATCAGCTCAGTCCTGAGAAAAACCCTATGAATGTCCAGAACGTGGGAATGTTTCATTTCTCTCATCCCCACTCAAGGACCTATGAAAATGCACACTGTAGCTGGCTGGACCTTGTAAATACAAGAACGTACACAGGATTAAGACTCTAATAGTTTAGAAACTGCAAGAATATTTTCAGTTTTCACATTTACTTGAAAAGTCATGTGAAAACTCCCATGGGAAAGAAGCTCTATAAGTGAAGCTTTTCTAATTTGGAAAGCCTGATGCAAATTAATTATCGTGCAGTGTTTGAAAAAAGTGTATGAAATGTTACACAAGTTACAAGTATATTGTTTTTATCAGTGACTCATTCTTAAAGAGTCTTGAGTATGCATTTCACGTTGTTTTGCAGGGAACCCTTGAGGTGAGAGTTGTGTAAATGCTCTTTAAGCAGTAGTACTTGAGTTTCATAGATAATGAGATGAAGTTTGTTGGTAGAATTTTTGTCTATTCATTTGATAATGTCCTGGATTCATGGTTGAATTTTGATGTTTTTCTAATATGTAGGTAAGTTCAATTTTTTTATTTCATTATTATCTTTTTTTGAGATAGAGTCTCACTCTGTTGCCCAGGCTGGAGTGCAGTGGTGTGATCTCGGCTCACTGCAACCTCCACCTCCTAGGTTTAAGCGATTCTCCTGCCTCAGCCTCCTGAGTACTTGAGACTACAAGCGCCCGCCACTACATCCAGCTAATTCTTTGTATTTTTAGTAGAGACAGGATTTCGCCATGTTGGCTAGGCTGGTCTTGAACTCCCGACCTCATGATTTGCCTGCCTCGGCCTCCCAACGTGCTGAGATTACAGACATGAGTCACCGTGCCCGTCCAGGTAAGTTTCATTTGTATGTATTGCCCTGTGATTAATGGACCAGTGAATAATGATTGTGAATTTTTGAGATAGTCTTACTAGCCTCATTTGGTAAACTTTGATTATACCTTGTTCATTATACACATTCCACCTTTCTTTATTAAAGGTAAAATTACTCTTGATGTAAAGATGTTTGTTTTTTGCTAATACTGAGTTGGTATTAATTCCTAAGTACATAAAGTTTATCATAGAGTATCATCTCATGAGTTCTTTGCATCTGTTGCCCTTTATTCTTTATTATTTCTGTCTGTTATTTGGATCGTTCACTTTGAAGGAAGGAGAGAGGACTGTGATAGGACGATACGTTGTAACCAATCTGAGGGAGGAAGCATTCAGTCTCTCAGTCACATATGATAACATTGAGCTTTTCATCGATGCCTTTGGTATTGTAGAAGATCGTATTACACCATTAAGGTATGATAGTTTATATATTGTATTTTAGAGTATTACAGTCTTACCAGTCAGTGTCACATGATTCAGTTCCCTACCAGCCAACAGACAAACCAATCACGTACTCCTGTAGGAACAAAGGAACATCCTCAGCCGGGCACAGTGACTCACGCCTGTAATCCCAGCACTTAGGGAGGTCGAGGCGGACGGATCACGAGGTCAGGAGATTGAGACCATCCTGGCTAACACGGTGAAACCCCGTCTCTACTAAAACTACAAAAAATCAGCCACGCATGGTGGTGGGCACCTGTAGTCCCAGCTTCTAGGGAGGCTGAGGCAGGAGAATGGCATGAACATGGGAGACGGAGCTTGCAGTGAGCCGAGATCACACCACTGCACTCCAGCAAGGGTGATAGAGCGAGATTCTGTCTCAAAATAAAGGAAAAAAAAAGGGAACATCCTCACTTTTGTAAAGTGATACCACTCCCGGCTCCCAAGTTAATCCCTGTTTGGGCCTGTGGGAGCTTACGCCATCTTCCTATATGTAATTAATAACTGATGTCTGGCTTATCTGTTTAGTAATAGATATTATGTGTTTAACGGTGCCAGTAAACTTAGGGTGCTCATTTCTTCCTCACCAGTGGGGTGCATGAGACGCTATTGAAACAATTGGCAACGCAACACGAATGGAATGGACCAGCCCTCATGCAGGACACCTGCTCAACTTGACCTACCTGCTGTTGGCTGATGGTTTCGTAACACATCAGCAGTCACCTGAATCAGAACCATGAGCTGACGATGGGCCTTCCCTTTGTTCTGCACAGTGTTTTGTGGTCTTCAGGTGTTGTCATCTTCTCCCACACTAAAATGCTCTCATCTCCTAGACATGAATGTTTAATTGCACCCCAGCATGACATTTGGCCTGTGCTTAACAGGCAGTTTTGAGGCCCCGGATTATTAATGCACAGAAGCACAGCACATAAGCCGACACTTAAGTCCTAATTAGCAAGAATCAGGCTGTATCTCTGTAGTCCCTGCATCTACTCTGGTCACCATCTCTGTATGTTTAGGGCAGCCATGTGAACATTATTAATTACTGTACACTCCAAGACAATAGTAATTATGTAGGCAGAAGTAGTGGCCTTGTTTGTTTCTTGTGCTGCTGCTCCCCTTGCCGCTGTCCCCTACACCCTCCTGATGAGGTGTACATCCATGGTGCCTCATGGTTCAAGAGAACTAGTAGATGGCTCACAAGAACACTCTGTCGCTACTGTCTGTGCCTCTGTCACAACAAATATCCTGATCCTTCAGTTTTAAGGGTGCAGGGCCATTTTCCTCCCTTTCTTACTGGTAGTTCTCAAGATAACTGTATGATATGCTGGGAAAGCAATATCCTGATAATCAGGTGACATTGGTCAGAACAGCCCCAGGCTCTGTTAGAGTCCCTGCTTGAAACAGAGTGGCCTTTAACGTTTGTGTCCAGCAAACCACATCGTGGGAGAAAACCCAAGGTGGGCTGCTTTCTGGGGTCCCTCAGTTGTAGTGCAAGTGAAGCATTTACAGTCAAAACTCCATCCATCTGCTCTGGGTAGCCTTCCTGATCTTGTGGTAGCGGTTCATATTGAATCCTAGGCTTCTGTTGTCTTTTGTTTGTTATTTGTAAGTAATAAACTCACTTTATGGAATTTATGTATGGATGTGTTTGGTCTCATTGTACTCAGAAAAGTTGGTAGCCATTACACAGTGAACCCGCTTCATAATTGGTGAAAACACCTATGCCCCCCTTGTGCCACAGCAAGGAGGTTAACTCAGCCAAACATAAACTTCATGTTCCTAAAACCCTGTAGCACAATTATTACCATGTGGGAGGCCTTTAACGATGGTGATACTGATTTGAAGAACTCTGAAGGAAGAAATTTACACAAATGGGTTGGGTACACGGAAGTCCCTCCTAACTTAAAGCAAACCTTACTTTCCTCTGCCTAAAAAGAGTGGAGAGGGCAGGCACGGTGGCTCGGGCCTGTAATCTGAGCACTTTGGGAGGCCGAGGTGGGCAGATCACAAGATCAGGGGTTCAAGACCAGCCTGACCAACATGGGGAAGCCACATCTCTACTAAAAATACAAAAATTAGCCAGGCGTGGTGGTGGGCACCTGTAATCCCAGCTACTTGGGAGGCTGAGGCAGGAGAATTGCTTGAACCTGGGAGGTGGAGGTTGAAGTGAGTCAAGACCATGCCACTGCACTCCAGTCTGGGTGAGAGGGCAAGACTCCGTCTCAGGGAAAAAAAAAAAAAAAAAAAAGGGTGGATAAGAACTGAAACAGGTTTAAAATTTCACCTAATTGGGAATGCAAAGTTTACAAAAATAATATTTAAAATAAAATGCTAAATGAGTGCTCATTGAATTTTATGCCTCCACAAAGTAGGTTGTGAATTAACTTCCACATCTGTTGAAAGCCACCAAAGTTGGGAAGCCTGCATGTCTGAAATTCACATGTGGCTCAAATAAGAATTATACCTGGGGATACCCAAAAGTTTAAATATGGTATCCCCTGTAATATTATGAGGAATTACTGTACAGAAAACAGGTTGCCTTCCTTTAACTCTGTAAATAATATTATCTTGCCTAAATTCTCCAAAACGCATTGCTCTGCGGTATCCTATAGTGGACATAGGTTTCCTGACCAATGAGCACTAAAAGTAAGTGTGTGCAACTCACCTATGTTCTTATCAAAATGGAAATCCCCGAATCCCACCAGTTAGAATAACATGACAGAATGTCAGGTTTTTGGAATATATAGGTTTTCTGTAAGGTTATTAGGTATTGATTCCATTTTTAAAGTAGATATCAATATTTTTAGATTACCTATTTCTCCTATGTTTTAGTATTAATAGATTGTGTCTTTTAATTCATCCAGTTGGTCTAATTTACCAAGTTTGTGGGTTATGGAGATTGTAATATTCTTTATTATGTTATCATCCATGGGCTCTCTAATATAAAGGCCTCTTTTAATTTTTCTATTATTAGGTTGTTGTCAAAGTAATTGTGGTTTTGGACCGTGAATTTTAAATTTTTATAACTAGGCTGCAACACATCTTTATTAATCAAAATAGAACCCATTACAATGGACTGGGCACAGTGGCTTACACCTGTAATCCCAGCACTTTGGGAGACTGAGTCGGGTGAATCAGGAGGTCAGGAGTTTGAGACCAGCCTGACCAACGTGGTGAAATCACGTCTCTACTAAAAATACAAAAAGTAGCCAGTGTGGTGTCAAGTGCCTGTAATCCCAGCTACTCAAGAGGCTGAGGCAGGAGAATCTCTTGAACCCAGGAGGCAGAAGGTAGAGTGAGCCAAGATTGCACCTTTGCACTCTGGCCTGGGCGACAGAGTGAGACTAGGTCTTAAAAAAAAAAAAAGAAACCATTACATTGAACACATTTTTGCCAATGAGAAATAAACTTATTTATTCCGTGCTTTCAGGGTTCGATGAACTCTTGGAAAGCATTTTCTGCATCCTGCTGGTTGTGTAAGTGTTTTCCCTGCAAAAAGTTGTCAAGATGCTTAAAGAAGTGGTAGTTGTTTGGCGAGAGTTCAGGTGAATATGGCAGATGAGACAAAACTTCATAGCCCAGTTTATTCAACTTTTGAAGTCCTGGTTGTATGACATGTGGTCATGCGTTGTGGAGAACTGGGCCCTTCATGTTGACCAGTGCCAGCTCCAGGTGCTGCAGTTTTCCATGCATTTCATCGATTAACTAGGCATACTTCTCAAATGTAATGATTTCACCAGGATTCAAAAAGTGTAGTGGATCAGAAGACCGGCAGCTGACCACCAAACAGTGACCATGACCTTTTTTTGGTACAAGTTTGACTTTGGGAAGTGGTTTGGAGCTTCTTCTCAGTCCAACCAGTGAGCTGGCTGTTGTATGAAATCCACTTTTAGTGGCATGTCACAATCTGATCAAGAAATGGTTCATTGTTGTTTCATAGAATAAGAGAAGATGACACTACAAAAGGATGATTTTAAAAATATTTGGTCAGCTCATGAGGCACCCACTTATCAAGATGTTTCAGCTTTCCAATTGGCTTCAAATGCTGGATGACCATAGAATGGTCGACATTCAGTTTTTCACCAACTTCTCGTGTATCTGTAAGAGGATCGAATTCAGTGGTTGCTCTCAATTGGCCGTTATCAACTTCTGGCCCAGAGCCTGAGGCTGAGGCTGCCATGACCACCCTGTTGTCTTCCTTCTGGGGTCCCCAGGAAGCTCCCAGGACTGAATGATCCCCACAAATACAGTGGCCAGGATGGGAGGGCTGGAGGTCAACTACCCTCCCCCCGCCACCACAACCAAGAGGCCCCCATGGAGGTTGGCCCCGAGATGTGGGTCCCTGTGGGATGCAGGCTCCCACGGATACTTCAGGGGATGAGCACGGGTCCTCCTGGCTGACAGGACCTGGTGGGCACTGGGTGTGTGGGGCCTGTATAGTTGGGTTGGACAGAACTGGGCCTAACCAGGGAGCCAGAGACTGGTGTGTCTTCCAGATTTCCTATGAGATCCCCTATCTGGTCATAGATGATGGTGATTGCTCTGAATCCCTGTAAGGTGTTAGGTGCTCCATTCTTACCAAGTTTATTTTGTTACCTGGTAGAACTTGGCTCATAAAGAAGAAAATGGTGAAGAGGAGGACAGGAATCCTTATGGCTGAAGAAAGAAGAAAGTTTGGCTTCATTTCCAGGAGGCAGAGAAAACTTCCGTCCGTGGCTCTCTAGCACCAGTGGAATGTCTCTGTTTGGATAAGAAGAGCCTTTCTGTACCTCATTAGGGATATTCATAGATAGAGGTGCTCTATGCTTGCAAAACTGCTTTGATGGGAGGACTGATGTGGAGGCACAGTTTTGGCCAGAAAACCTTGTTAAATGGGAACATAAGCTACAAACATTTTGGCAAAAGATGAAAGTTTATGAACAAACAACCATTTATATTGTTACAATAAGTTAGACTGTGTTGAGAAACCAGTTGCTTTCGTTAATGACCAGACATTTTGTTAGTGAACACTTCCCAGACTTTACTAGCCCTGCTAAGAATTAATCACCCCACTTGCTCCTGGTCTGAAACCCCAAAGTGCTTTGTTGATGTTACAGTGCTTACTGCCTTGTATGTTAGATTAGTGAATGTATATTTGCCTCTTCCACTACTGTATGAGTTTCTTGCTTGCTAGGACAAGGCTATATTCCTCAGAGCAGAGGAGGGAGTTGAATCATGCGGCCATTTATTCTCAAATCCTCTTCACCAAGTGGAACAAAACAGAACAGCGAAAGACCACTGCACATGGAAGCAGGAGGTCTGGATTTGGGTTCTAGATCTCTAGATCTATTACTAACTGGAGGTACGGATATAGTCAGGAAAATTGTCTTCCTTAGGTGCTTACTTGATAACACCTATAAATGTTGAGATCTGTTGGATCTAGATCAGGGGATTCTCAATCATTACTATGCATAAAATCAACTGGAAGAGTTGCTTTGGTATACAGATGCTTAGTTCCATCTCATGATATTTTTACTGTTTTTTAAAATTGATCTAGTATTTTTCATTAAATAATGTAAACTTTCTTAGTCTACATCTAATACAACTCCCACCGGCATACAAATACATTGAATGATATTAGCAGCAGAATCTTTAAATAAAGTAACCATATACAACTATTAAACCACTTTTTTCATTCCTTATTATTTCATGCTGTTTGTCACCATTGTCATCATAATCAGCATCATCCTACATTGCTGAACAGCCATTATGAACCATATGGCATAAACATTTTTCCTACTCATAAGGAGCATATATTCCCTATATGCATATGAAATTACTGTCTGAACAAAGTGGCTTAAACAAGGCAGAAGTTTATTTCTTTCTCACTTATATCTATAGTTACACCTATCATGGCTGGTACAGATGCTTGCCAAATTCATTAGGGACACAGGCCCCTTCCAGCTGTCTGCTCTGCTGTACTTTAGAAGAGGCTCCAGTTTGGCTGCTAAATGCCCACCTATCATTTTTTAATTCCAGGCAGCAGGAAAGAAAATAGCCAAGAGAGAAAAACAAGGGAACATCTACCCCTCCCTTTAAATTTTTTAACCAACCACCTCTTTTTTTTTTAACCCAGTTTGTTGAGCTATGATTACATTTAAAAAGCTGTACATGTTTAAGGTATGCATCTCAGTGAGTCTGGGGATAAGTATACATCATGAACACCACTACCCTTAAGATTATACACACATCCTTCACCGCCCAAAGTCCCCCCCATTATGATTATTATTATTACTGGTAAGAAATGTTGGTAAGAACACAAAATCCACCCTTTTAGCAAATTTTCAGTATGCAATACAGTATTCTTAGCTCTAAGCACTATGCTGTAAATGAGACCTCCAGAACTTACTTATATGGTATATCTGAAACTTTGTGCTCTAACCATATCTACCCATTTCCCCTGCACCACGGCCCCTGGTAACCACCATTCTTCTCTCTGCTTTTGTGAGTTTGTCTATTTTAGATTTCAAATGCAAGTGAAATCATATAGTTATTGTCATTCTGTGGCTGGCCTATTTCATATAACGTAATGTTCTCGAAGTCCACCCATGTTGTCACAAAAGACAGGGTTTCATTATTATGTAACACTGAACAATATTCCAATGCATGTATGTATTACCCATTTATCCTGATACTCTCCCTCCACCTGCCTCCCAACAGGCCCCAGTGTGTGTTGCTCCCCTCTCAGTATCCATGTGTTCTCATTGTTCTGCTTCCACTTGTAAGTGGGAACATGCAGTGTTTGATTTTCTGTTCCCGGGTTAGTTTGCTGAGGATAATGGCTTCCAGCTCCATCTATGTCCCTGCAAAGGACATGATCTCATTCCTTTTTATGACCGCATAGTATTTCATGGTGTATATGTACCACATTTTCTTTATCCAGTCTATCATGGATGGACATTTGGGTTGATTCCATGTCTTTGCTATTGTGACTAGTGCTGCAACGAACATGTGTGTGCATGTATCTTTATAACAGAATGATTTATATTCCTTTGGGTATATACACAGTAATGAGCTTGCTGGGTCAAGTGATCTTTCTGGTTCTAGGTCTTTGAGGAATCACCATACTGTCTTCCACAATGGTTGAACTAATTTACATTCCACCAACAGTGTTAAAGTGTTCCTATATCTCAACAGCCTCATCAGCAGGTAGTTTTATTTAAAAAATTTTTGAGAAACCTTCATACTATTATCCAAAATGACCATAGTAGTTTGTATTTCCACCACGAGTATACAAGGGTTATCTTTTATCCACATCCTCACTAATACTTGCTATTCATCTTTTTGATAACAGCTATTCTAAGAGGTGTCAGGTGACATTTCATGGTGGTTTTTATTTGCATCCCCCTGACAATTAGAGATGGTAAGAATTTTGTCATATATTTGTTGGCCATTTGTATCTTTTCTTCTTGGAAATGACTATTCAGATCTTCACCTGTTTAAAAAGAAATTTCAACTTTTATTTTAGATTCAGTGAATGTATGTGCAGGGTTTTACATTGGCACATTGTGTGATGCTGAGGCTTGGAGTATGAATGATCTTGTAACCCAGGTAGAAAACATAGTATTTCATGGTGTATATGTTTTTCAGGTCTTGGTCCCCACTTTCCCTTCCCCTTCTTGTAGTCCCCAGTATCCGTTGTTCCCATCTTTACATCCATGTGTAATCAGTGCTTTGTTCTTACTTATAACTAAGAACATATGGTATTTGGTTTTTTCTTCCTGCATTATTTTAGAATAATGGCCTCTAGCTGCATCCAAGTCGGTGCAAAGGACATAATTTTTTTAATGGTTGCATAGTATTCCATGGTGTACATATACTATATTTTCTCTATTCAATGATAGAGAAAATATTCATGTCTTTGCTATTGCAAATAATGGTATAATAAATATATGAGTGCACACGTCTTTATGGTAGAACAATTTATTTTCTTTTGGATACAAGGGTCAGTCCCCATGGCTGCTGTCAAGGGCTAGCGTTGAGTGCGTGCAGCTTTTCCAGGCTCAGGGTGCAAGCTGTCAGTGGATCTATCATTCTGGGGTCTGGAGGATGGTGGCCGTCTTCTCAGAGCTCCACTAGGCAGTGCCCCAGTGGGGACTCTGTGGGGGCTCCTACCCCATATTCTCCCTCTGCACTGCTGTAGTAGACATTTGCCATGAGGTCTCCACCCCAGCAGGCTTCTACTGGACATACAGGCTTTTCCATACATCTTTTGAAATCCAGGTGAAGGTTTCTGATATGGTTTGGCTCTGTGTCCCCCCCCAAATCTCACCTCAAATTGTACTCCCACAATTCCCACATGTTGTGGGGAGACCTAGTGGGAAATAATTGAATCATGGGGGCAGTTTCTCCCATATCGTTCTCATGGTAGTGAATAAGTCTTACGAGTTCTGATGGTTTGATAAGGCGAAACCAGTTTTGCTTGGCTCTCATTCTCTCACTTGCCTGCTGTGTTGTAAGACCTGCCTTTCGCCTTCTGCCTCCCCCCAGCCATGTGGAACTGTAAGTCTAATTAAACCTCTTTCTTTTGAAAATTGTCCAGTCTCGGGTATGTCTTTATCAGCAGCACACACCTGTACTTTGTGCAACTGCAGGTTTAATATCCCATGGCAATTGCCAAGGCTTATGGCTTGCACCCTCAAAGCAGTGACCCAAACTGTGTCTGGGGCCTTTTTAGCCATGGCTGGAGCTGGAGTGGTTGGGAGGTAGAATGCTGTGAGCACTGTCCTGCCCTTGCCCTGGCTGGTTCAGCCCTAGGCCCAGCCCACAAAGCCAGTCTTCCCTTACAGGCCTCCAGACCTTTGAAGGGAGGGGCTGCCACCAGCCAAGGACTGTGAAATGCCTTTCAGGCTCTTTCTTCATTGTCTTCTATTAGCATCTGCTTTCCTTTTAGTTATGCAAATGTCTTCAGCCTGCTTGAATTTCAGAGGATACCAATGGCCTTAAAAGTACCATATGACCCCTAACACTTCCTGACTTCATTTCTGCAATGTATTTTAATTTTTTACATCATCATGAATATTGAAACTTTTTATATCTATTCACTTTCCATTTGTTTTCAAGTCCAGTTTACTTCCAAATAATTTTAGAATATAGAGTCTCCATAAGACTCTAGTTTGTCTGGTTTCTTGCTGTACCCCATGACTGGGAATGCTTTCTAGTACATACAATACACTCAAAAGTACTTACGAGGCTGCATGCGGTGGCCCACGCCTGTAATTTCAGCACTTTGGGAGGCCGAGGTGGGCGGATCACGAGGTCAGGAGATCGAGACCAACCCGGCTAACATGTGTGAAACCCCGTCTCTACTGAAAAAAAAAAAAAAAAATAGCCGGACGTGGTATCGGGCGCCTGTAGTCCCAACTACTCGGGAGGCTGAGGCAGGAGAACGGCGTGAACCCGGGAGGCGGAGCTTGCAGAGAGCTGAGATCTACTACTACTGCGCTCTAGCCTGGGCGACAGAGCAAGACTCCATCTCAAAAAAAAAAAAAAAAAAGTACTTATCAATGAAAAAAGGAATGAATCTTCCTATTTTTCCTTCAAAATAGCCTTAACTCTTTGGTTTCCAAGTTGATGTGGGGTTTTTAGTACTTGTCTCAAAAATCCAATCAAATTGACCCTGGTGTGTCTCCAGAATGAAGTTTTGATGAGGTTCAGTATCTGTGCAATCAGGGCATGTCTCTTGGAATGTAGTGCTGATTAGGTTTATCAATTGCTTTTTCCTATATAAGGGGAAGCCAATCAGAGGATGCGTTTTCCCAGAGAAGGAGCATCAGAAGAGTTTAAGACCTTGGGGGAAGAGAGTCTTGCTGCTTGCTTGTGGGACTTGCCTTGGAAGGTAGATAAGTTCACAGCATCCTCCAATTTTTTATTTTTGGTGAGTTCTCCAAGCACTGAGATGTGAACTGGTCTCATTTCCTTACAATGATACTGTTACCAGTAGAAGAGATTCGAGTTACTGGCAGCATATCTGCATGGGTCCATAAGCAACTTCAGTCCTTGCTTCCTCAGAAGAAAGAATTCGACTGAGGGGCATACAGCGGAAAAAGAGACTAAGTTTCAGAGCAGGAGTGGAAGTTTATTTAAAAAGGCTTTAGAACAGAAAGGAAAGGATAATTCTCTTGGAAGAGACCCAAGTGGATGCCTGAAGGTCCAAGAGAGAAAAGAGAAGGGCCTTTTACCTTGATCCTGGGATGGGCTTGCGTCTTTCCCATGATTCTTCCTTTAGGGAGAGTTTCTGGCATGCACAGTGCTTTCCTTACCCTTTGGAATTGAGCATGCCCGGTGTGTTTAGAGAGTTACATGCATGTCCATCTGAAGTTTTCTTTCCTTTTCCAGTGGAGTGTGTCCCCGGAAGATTATACTTTGTCATTTTTGTCTCTTAACATGAATGCCCAAGAAGTTGCTTCTTCCTGGAGTCTGCATTTAATTAACATTTTTGATGTTAACAGGTGTAAACCACCAGGAATTGGCCTCTCTCTGGTGCTGCCTAATTATCATTTTTAGAGAGGCAAAGTGATCATGAACAGGCCATCACCTGACATTTCTAGTGGGTAGGGGAAGAGCCCTCTCCTGCCCTGCTCCTGCTCTTCTACCTGTAACAAGACAAGCCTTGAATATCATTAGACATGTGTCCCATCAAGGCAGCATCTCATTATTAAACTTTACTGTGTGAATTGTTCCTTCACATTCTCATATTCTGTGTTCACTATCTGTGTGCCTTTTCCATTTTTGTTTTGACCATATCTCATTATTTTAACTGCCTTCTCCAAGATTCTAGATCTGCATTGACCAATAGAGTAACTACTAGTCACATGTGGCTATAAACTGTAAATTAATTATAATTAAATAACTAAATGGCATATCCTTAGTAGTAATAGCCAAATTTGTGGCCAAACTAGAAATTCTGTAACTACATATGTGTGGTAGTTACTGCATTGGACAATGCAGATACAGAGAATTTCTTTCATCACAGAAAATCATGTTGGGCATGTTGGCTGCCATTTATTTTTATTTTATTTTTATTTTTTATTTCTTTGAGACAGAGTTTTGCTCTTGTTGCCCAGGCTGGAGTGCAATGGCGTGATCTCAGCTCACCGCAACCTCCGCCTCCCAGGTTCAAGTGATTCTCCTGCCTAAGCTTCCCTAGTAGCTGGGATTACAGGCATGTGTCCCCACGCCCGCCTGTTTTTTTTTTTTTTTTTCTTCTATTTTTAGTAGAGACGGGGTTTCTCCATGTTGGTCAGGCTGGTCTCAAACTCCTGACCTCAAGTGATCCGCCTGCCTCAGCCTCCCAAAGTGCTGGGATTGCAGGTATGAGCCATTGCGCCCGGCCTTATTTTTAAATTCTGTTTGTGTGGTTTATAGTTAAATTATTGATTTGTTTTATGTGACCACCAGAGCAGGCGCCAGAGAAAAAGCAAGTAGGCAAGGTAAAAAGAAACTGTATTAGCTAGCCAATGTGAAGGAAGAAAGGGCGAAGTTCACCGGTCTCTGGCGGTGGAGGTTCCTAGGTCTGCACAGGAGGAGGGGCCGAGGAAGTTCGCGCCGCGCGCCTGCCGGGAGCGGCTTTTGTGTCTAAGGCTTGGGAGTGGGAGGGCAATAGGTGGGACACGGGCGTGCCGGGGGTGTTCCGTAGGTGCCGCCAGGTAAGTTGCGGTTTCCTCGATCAGACGCCATGTTGCGCCTGTGCAGTTGGTCTGTATTTTTCCCGGGCGCGGGCTGCGTTTTCCCGTGCGCGGTTAAGTTGGTGATGAAGAACCTGGAAATGCGCCATCTTAGTCATCTTTGTCCTCTCCCGTCCTCCAGTCAATTATATTCTGCTTCTCTATACTCATTTCCTTTCACAGATTTTCTCAGGCAATTTTTAAATTTCATTCATTTACCTTCTTGAGGAACGTACTTAGATCATTTTTAAAAAATAATGTACAGCAAATAATTTTTCCACGGATATTGTTTTAGCTTTATTGTGTTGGTACTTTTACATACTATATTTAGGTATTACTATTTTTCATAACTTACTTTAAAAATTGTGCCAATTTTATTTAAAAGAGATTTCTCCCTTGATTTTCAGAGGTCAGATTGTGTCTTCCATTGCTGTTATTTTAGTTTAATTTTAATTTATTATATGTAAATATGTTGCATATTCCTTTTTAAAAATGTGAGATTTTTTCTCTCTCTTGTTACACAAACTTTGTATACAGTGTTCATTATGCACTTTAAAAATAAATATTTTGTTTCAGGGCATGGTGCTTTCACACATGCAACCTTAGAATAATTTTAAATTCCATTCCACTTTCACCATTCCTGAACTGCTTTGAATATATTGGATGTTGGAAGCCATGAGAGGTTTTGACTTGCATCCAGTCAAGATAATAGAATTTTCCATTTATAGTGTAATCTGATATATATTCATTTTGATTTCATACTTTTAAAAAATCTATTCTCTTTTACTCTGTGGTGATCTTTGCTTTTCTATTTGTGCATTGCTAGAATGTCGGCTGCTGTTTCCCTAGCACCTGAGATGTTACTCAACACTGTATAGTGCTGGTGTTGAGAATTGATAGAATCTAAATAGCACTTTTCGAGACCGCTGTTCTGAATTAAAAGGAAGGGAAAGGACAGGCAAAAGAATATAGACATCAGCTATTTTTACTGAAGATCTGTTGGAGAACATGGTTTTGGTGTCCAGGAACTTGAGACCTAATACTGCATTCCTAATACTTCACTAAGGTGTGTCTAAATAGCCCTGAAAGGGCTAGGAAGTCACAAGTCAGCCTCTTAGTTGTTATGAGTGTCCTTAAAATATTAAGGGAATATTGAGGATGCAGAATGGCTCCTTCCTCATGACTTTTTAAGAGATCTGGGCCGGGCGCTGTGGCTCACGCCTGTAATCCCAGCACTTTGAGAGGCTGAGGCGGGTGGATTACCTGAGGTCAGGAGTTCCAGACCAGCCTGACCAAAATGGAGAAACCCCGTCTCGACTGAAAATACAAAATTAGCCAAGCGTGGTGGTGCATGCCTGTCATCCTAGCTACTTGGAAGGCTGAGGCAGAAGAATAGCTTGAACCTGGGAGGTGGAGGTTGCAGTGAGCTGAGATTTCACCATTGCACTCCAGCCTGGGCAACAAAAGCGAAACTCTGTCAAAAAACAAAAAAGGAGAGAGAGAGAGATCCGGAGGGAGATACTAAGCTGTGCAGACTCTCATCTTGAAGTCACCAAATACGTAAGTTGTTATTCCTGCTCTGGTGAGAAGTTTGTCAATACATTTTTTCCATGAATTAATGAAAATTTTAGACCCATAATGTAAGTTTAAAAAAATTTATCCTAAAGATTGCTTGTGTATGTATGTGTTTTGAAATGTATTTAATCTCTATATCTTGAAATAGTTTTTATAGATTCCACACAAGGGTCCGTTAGGAAATAAGTGTGTTTTAATTTTCTTATAATATTTGTCCTTTTTTGTCCCTGGCACAGTCTGTATATGACCATTTAAATTACTTTTAGTTCATGTTTGGGTTATAATCACACACAAATATTCTCTAAGGTCCACATCTTATTTTGATATTCAAGGAAGAGTTTACATGGTAATAATAGTAAGGGTTACAGCTGGTTTCACTGAAGCTTTGTAGGCATTCTCTAATACCTTATTGTTTTGAAGGAATATCTGTTCTGCTTGAATTATAGACTACATAATACATGTACTGTCAGGTACATTCATGGAAGGGACAGGCAGAAGGAGTCATATGTTACTGGAGTCTTGATGAACAGATGTAGGAAATAGTCCAAGGAATAAGAAAAAAGTTGATATTGAAAAGTGCTTGTTGAAGTCTGTAAATGTGCATTAAAATGTGTCAGTAAAAATAGACACAGTGAAGTTTGGGAACTGGGGTCTGAATCCTGGAGTCCCCAGAATCATAGAGAACCTTGATTAGGGGAGTAATTTTGTAAAAAAAACCAGAAGAGGCAGTGACAAGGCAGAATAGAATTAAAAGTATTTCTGTGTCATTTTCTAGTTTTGTAATTTTGTCATATTTGTCAAACTCTGTTGATTATTTATTAAACTGGTAAACTACAATCAGCAGGGTTATTATAAGGGTTAAATAAGGAAATTTATGTATATCTGTAAGCACAATGTCACAATTAATACAAAGTTACCCTTTTTATTTTTCCTGGACTTCATGTACAAATGGGTCAGTTAATTTTTTGTTATGACACATAATTATCATTTGTACATAAAATATATTTAATTATTTTTGTATTTTTAGCAGGGAAATAATACAAACATGTTTTCCCCATCTCAAACACATGAGTTCATATAAACATATCCATCTGTATACCTACATATCTATGTATGAATATACATATGAACGTCAGTATTTCTCAGCAAATATATATCATGATAATCAGAGATATTGCAACTAACAAAGACTAATATAAACCATGATTGCAAAAATTTTAGATACCACCTTAGTAAAATATCAGATTGAGCTGCTAAATTTCTCTCAGCCCTAAGTCATTTTGTATTTTCTGAGCATCCCAGAGGATTGTGACTGTATACACAGGACAGAAACACCATGACCCAGGGCACTGCTGCGAATTTCTGATGCAGGGGATTTTAAGGGCTAGATAAGCGGGATGGGAGTGTTGACCCTCCAAGTGAAATAAATTCCTGAATTGATTATCCCCATCCTAAAACAGATTTTTTTTTTTTTTTGTGATAGAGAGTCTTGCTCTGTCGCCCTTGCTGGAGTGCAGTGTTAGGATCTTGGCGCACTGTAATTGCCTCCTGAGTTCAAGCAATTCTCCTGCTTCAGCCTCGTGAGTAGCTGGGATTACAGGCAAGCACCACCATGCCCAGCTAATTTGTGTATTTTTAGTAGAAATGGGGTTTCGCCATTTTGGCCAGGCTGGTCTCGAACTCCTGACCTCAGGTGATCCACCTGCCTTGGCCTCCTAAAGTGCTGGGATTACAGGCGAGAGCAACTGCACTTGACCCTAAAACAGATTCTTTCTTGATTGATTTCCGAGTTCCAAGGGGAAATGCAAAAGTCGAAATTGAGAGAAAGTAAAAGTCGAGTAAGGCTTCAGAAGGCTGTGATTGGTGTTGGAGAAACATTGCTAGGGCATAAAGCTGGGATAATAAAATCTGAGAAATCCCACAGTGTTTATCTACAGGTAGAAATCATATTCCACATGTGGGTGGAGTCAGGGATCCCTTTGTTTTAAAATCCGTGAGGGAATTGAATATCTGGACTTGTGTCAATTAACATACAAAACTCAGTGCTTTTGATGTTCTCATTCACAAGATATCTGTGTTCCTTCTTTGTCAGAAACCATAGTCATAGGCTTCCTAATTTTGACCGTGGGAAAAGAGGAGAGGCCTCTGTGTGTTTGTGTCTGTTGGTTAGGCTGTGGTGCAGGTGGTGTCACACTTCAGTGAAGGTCTGGCTTTTCATCACAGGTTGGTCTGAAAATTATGTACAAGGCTGGTGTCTCACGTGTTCTCTCTCTAACCTCAGCTTTTCTTAGTGCCTGAAGTGTCTGCAAGTGGAAATCCAGAAAAAGACAGAGAGAAACTGAGTTCTTGACAATGCATTCACTAGTGAGTAGGGGATGCCTCTTTCTACTGAAATTATATCCATATTGCTGGCAAATGGGCAGTTTTCTCCAGTTTGCATGGGTGTTTCATTTTTATTCTTTTTTGTTTGTTTGTTTTTATGATGCAAAATCCACCCAGCCTGGGTGTTCCAAGTGCAATCAGGAGACTTTCAGGTATCTGGCCTCCAATTAAGTTTTCTCAGGACTCTAGGTTGGGTATCATGTGTCAAAGATTCCTAAATTATCAATATAATTTCTAATATTACACTACTTTATTCCAGCCCCTATGCAGGCTATTTACAAAAAAAGACATGAGAGATCTCATTTATGTATTTTTCTTCCATCCATCCTGTAACCTCATAGGGCAATAATTGACCCATTAACTGTCCCATTGGCTGAAATACACTTAGGATTGTGATGAATGCAGGCAATAGAGATGCGTGAAGAGCAGAAGATCACAGCCCAATAATGAGGCTGATGTTCTAGGAGCTGAGTTCAATAAATCCCGTGTGATAGGCCTTGGGCAAGAGCTGCACAGTGTTGAGGAAGAAGGAGAGTTTGATAAAATATGTTTATGCTTTTAAAAACTTTGCAAAAGGACAACTAAAGAAGTCATTATTATTCTTATCCCCATTCATTTTACCTTTTGATAATTAACCTTTTTGCCTTCTGGTAACTGAAAGTAACATATAAGAAATACAATTACTTAACTATGGTTGCACACTCAGGAGAAGGAATATTGTAGATATAGTACAATTTAGGGTTCTGTGGAAATACTCTATAAGGGCTGGTTAGAAAAAAACAAAACCGTAAAGAGGCCTTTTTATCCTTGAACAAGCCAAGTGACAAGGTAAAGTTAAAAGAGAGGCAGTGATAACTGATGTTTGGATTGCCCAGAGAAAGTAGAGAACAGGAGGCTTCATATGACAGGAATCATCAGACTAAGACTTCCTCAGTATAGCAGCCTCAGCGGTCTTGTCTTGTGCGGCTGGACTGTCTTTAAGCCTTGTCATGAACACCTGAATTACATAACATTAGAGTGACTATATGTATGAATTGAATCCTATATTCTGCGTAAAACTTGTTCAGTTCTGAAGAATGCTGGAGTCTGGTTCATCACTTTCTAACTTTTTAATGAATAAGGGACCAATGACCTGTATTTAATAAATATTTGCTAGATAGGAAACATGTTTTCTATTACTTCTTTAGATTATTCAAAACACATAATAGGTCTTTTAACCATTTGATTGGTGAAAAACCTGTGGTTTATCTAGAGAAATAATTCATTTAATCACGGTCATGTTTAAAAAGTAGTAAATCATGGTTATTTGCCTTGTGACAAATCTGTAATTTACTTGAAATTCATGGTAAATTTGTTTTATTTATGAAGGTTCAAGTGAAAATTTTATAATCAGTTATGTACAGGTGATTAACACATTACTGAAAAATATCTGGGCTATATTATGCCACATCTCATGCGATATTTCTTCATAGGAAAGTTTAATGGATTAAGAGTGGGTATGTCTCTGTGAGTGAATCTGAAAGGCAGATACCAGCTTAGTATTGAGAATGAATTGGCTGGAACCTAAAACACTGAGTGTTCTGCATACCCAGCTCCTACCTATGTCATCTCAGCCTTCCTCCTCTGGACATTAAAAGGGATTCTCTGTCTAAACTAAAATGTCTGTGATGTTTTAGAACAAAGTGACTTTTGAAGATGTAGCTATTGACTTCACCCAGGAAGAGTGGGCCATGATGGACACATCCAAGAGAAAGTTGTACAGAGAGATAATGCTGGCAAACATCAGTCACCTGGTATCCCTCGGTGAGTCCCTCAACATTCACATACGTATGTAGACACACATTGACTCATTCATTCAATAAGTGTTGGAACAGCTTCCCCATATCTCACTCTAATCTCCTCTGATTCACAGATCTTATCTGAAAAAAGTTTGAGCTCTCTAAATCTGTCTGAAAGAAATATCTTTATTTTATTTTATTTTATTTCGTTTTATTTAGTTTGTCACTCAATTACAATGTAATCTTGACAAGGATTTCATGGTTTCCTTGGTACTCAGTCTCTAATACTCAGAACACACCTGGGAACTTAATGAATATTTTCAATGTATTAAATTAAATATTTTCTAAATAACTCTTCTGCTTTAGTCGCTATGCTTAGGCTGAGACCAATTAGTAAAAACAATAGCAATATCTTTTCTGTATAGAACACCAATTATTTTTGTAAATCGAATGTTTTTTTTTGTTCTGCATGAGAATAATAATAAACATACTGTGCAGAGGTTTAATTAATCTCTTTCTGAAAAGACTGTGTATTACGCATTGTGTCTTGGAACTTAGGCATGGACTCAGCATTCATAGGTCCTGACTGTTTTAAATTTTCTTTTCCTGATGGACCTTTCGTTTGGATTTATTTTCTAGTCTCACGTTGGGTCAGAAAAATCCTGGGGAGTTTTCTGCGTTCTAGGTCTTGTGGCCTGAGCTGACCTTCACTGTTTTTATTCTTCCTCGGTGGCCTGCCTTACAGTTGGTGATAATGCACATTTATTGACAGTGAACTCAAAACACATGTACTGTTTCCACTAACAGGGTACAGATAAGCAAATCCTATATAACTTTGCAGCTGGAGCAAGGAAAAGAGCTCTGGCGGGAAGGAAGAGAATCTCTGCAAGGCCAGAATCTGGGTAAGCAACAGGGTCCTGTGCTCTAATAGGAGGAGGTGCTTTGTCAATGAATAATATCAGTCAAATATTAATTAGCAGATTTATCAAATGAGTGGTAATTTCTAAAATGTAGGTTAAGCTACTGGAGCAGAATTCCTTAGATGTTATTATCATTTTGTTCATATGTCAGATGCTACTCTTGTGTCCTCTTGCCTTTTCTTTTACTTTCGGGAAAAGGATAATTCATGTACTTGTTGGGGTTAAACTGTCACATGCTGCCTCTTTTCCCGATACCCCTGTGAAGACATCTCCATTTTAACTCTTTTCACATTTTAATTGTAAAACCCTTTTCTAATTGCTGACGCTGTACAATCTGTTTCTTCTATTGAAGGATTTTCTTCATTTGACACATTTGTCACAGCTAAGTGTTAATTTTTGAAAAAAAATAAACCGGCCTTGGGGTTTTTCAATTACCATAATACCAAGGTAACAATTTATTTTTCAATTATTTCAGACAAGGAAAGTGCCCTTAAGAAAAAACACACGATATCCATGCATCCTATCAGAAAAGACACATCCACCGTTATGTCAATGGTGAGTTTTATAGTTGTGTACACCAGTCATCTAAGTTAAACACCTGGTAATGGGTTAAGTTAGTAATGACGCACAGTCACCTGAGTGTAATTAGGCTGGCATTAAGTGCTTTCTAAGCAAAAGAAAATTTGATACTTTGAATTCAATGAATAAAGTGACCTGTGCTCTAAACCATAACATGAGATCTTTAAAATAGAACAAGTGCATAGACATTGCTTATGCTCAGACTTTGAAAGATATTGATATCATCACAATTAATGGAAAAGCTCTGCAGTTGGGATCATACAAAAGAGAAAATATCTGTGTCTGCAGGAGATAACGTGTATGCAAGTGTCAATCGAGAAAAATGACGAGACAAGTCTCAATCATTTTAGGAAATTTATTTGCCAGAGTTAAGGACATGCACCTGGGGGACAGGTGTATACCTTTCTCCAAAGATGATTTTCTCTAAATTTAAAGGGGGAAAGGGTGGGATATTGAGAAGTACACAATTTTCATGCAAAAGGTGGGTAGAAAAAAATAGTAATTCGTGCATTTTTCTGGCTCAGTGAATCTGGATTTTTTTACATAAGATGACATAAACAAATGAGGCAGAGGAATAATGCAGGAGAGCTGCATTTTATATAAGACAACATAGGCAAAATTGGGCAGGGAAACAATCGGATATGCATTTGTGTCTGGTGAACTGGGGATGACTGCGCCTGTAAAGACAAGCTATCAGTTTGCATTGCCATGGTGTAACTTTAACAGCTCATGAGGAATTTCCTTGTGGGCAAAATATGGGGGAGGCATGTAGCTTTTCATCTTGTAGCCATATTATTTAGGAACCAGAAGAGGGAGGCAGGTTTGTGTGACCCTGTTCTCAGCTTGATTTTTCCCTTTGGTTCAATGAGTTTGGGGTGCCAAAATTTAATTTCCTTTCACACAAGGAACACTGGAAAGATTACAACTGGGCTCTACCACTGAATGGTTGGTCTAGGATTCAAAGGTGGTGAAATGAATGTATAGATGTATGTTGGTAAATCATTAAGAGCTTTTAATCTTTGTCCCTAAAGGAGAACTCTCTCATTCTGGAGGATCCCTTTGAATGTAATGATTTGGGAGAAGATTGCACTCACAGTTCCACAATGACTCAGTGTTTGTTAACTCAGAGTGGAAAGAAACCCTACGTCAGCAAACAGTGTGGAAAATCCCTTAGTAATCAGTTCTCCCCTAAACCACATAAACAAATTCATACTAAAGGTAAATCATATCAATGTAATATATGTGAAAAGGTCTATACTAATTGTTTTCACCTTAGATGGCACAAGATGACTCACACTGGAGAGAGGCCATATGCATGTCATCTATGTGGAAAATCCACTCAGTGTTCTCACCTTAGAAGATATGAGAAAACTCACAGGGGAGAGAGACCGTATAAGTGTCATCAGTGTGGGAAAGGCTTTATTCAATCCTTTAACCTTCGAAGACATGAGAGAACTCACCTTGGATAAAAGCGTTATGAATGTGATAAAAGTGGAAAAGTCTTTAGTCAAAGCTCTGGCTTTAGAGGACACACAAGAATTCACACTGAAGAGAAACCACATGCTTGTCTTCTATGTGGGAAAGCCTTCAGTCTATCTTCTGACCTTAGATGATATGAGAGAACATGCACTGGAGAAAAGCCATGTGAATGCCATTTATGTGGGAAAGCCTTCAGTCAGTGTACTAATCTTAAATAACATCAGAAAATTCACCCTGGAGAGAAAATGATAAATGTCTTCAGAACATATTCTGACTTTAGATGACATGGTGTTAGGAATGACGAATGTAAGGAATATGGAAGAGACTTCAGCTGCAGTTGTAACATCTAAACATGCCAAAGGACTCACATTTTGAAAAATTACTATAATCAACATGGACGTTACTTCGGTTACCTTTATTCTTCAGTCCTCATCAATAAATTCATATGGAAGAGAAATTGTACGACACGTATGTACCAAAGACTTGTTAGTGATCTGATCATAAATGACATGAGAGAGCTGAAACTGTCAACATAATAAACTAAAAGTCTTCAGCAACAGTTTTAATAACTTAAAACGTGTGGGACTTTCAGGTAGAGAATCTCTAGCTCTGCGTTCAGTGTGAAAATGTTTTTATGTGCAATTTGTTGTCAAATAACGTAAGAAAACTTTACTTGGATGAACCCTTTATTTGTATTTTCTGTGAATAAACATTCAGCCAAGCACTAGGCTTGATGTTCACAAGAAAACACAGTGATAAAATGCTGCTAAAATGGAAAATAAGAGAGGAAATCCTTTATAAGCTAAATAAGAAGGGAAAGTCTTTCCAAGGGCAATGAATTCTCTTGGAATACCAAACACTTCTTACTGGAGAAGTTATGCCTTGAAAAATCATGAGAAATCCTTTCTTCACAGAGAAACGCTTGTGGCACATGTGAGATTTCACACTGGACAAAACATGGTTAGCATCTTGAAAGGAGAAGATTCTTTAGGGGTAATTCATTTCTTATTTGACATTAAGTTTCTCACATTGAGGAGCTATCAAACTTGAAAATTACTGTGGAGAAACCTGATAGATTTCTCATCAGAAAAGTGAGTCAAGAAGGTAGACCTCTAGAAAAAACTCTTAACACATAGTTTAGCAAAATAATTCAGAAATTTGAGAAAATGTCTATTCATAAAAATGCAGCACATAAACGTATAATAGCAAAGTGACCTGGGCATAAATTGAATGCAGAATTATATAAGAAATCTCATTAAACATTTCCAAAAGATCAATACTTACAATGTTGAAAGAATACAATCGGTTGTTGAAAAAACTTAGTGTGTTGGTGAAGTCCTTCTTTCACCCTAACAAATCGATTTGCATCTGCACTCCTTGGCTTATGGGTCGAGATTCTACCCCAACTTCTGAGTCTCCCCAGTCTTCAACGGTTCTTTCCTCACAGCTCACCTCCCTTTACTTCAATGTCCACGAAAACCACTTGTTTCCATCCAACCCTAGAACTGACACATCAGGGATCTTCAGCCCCACTTGCCAGATTTCTCAGTGTGTCATTGCATAGATTTAGCAAGGAAATGGAGGCTGGATCAAAGACACCTAGTATATGCATTTGGGTGTCCCCAGCCCTTGCCTGTGTCTCTGAGTAGTTACCTGGGATCAGAGAATAAGGCAGCCCTGCTCTTCTATCCCTCAGAAATCTCTTGAAATTTTGTCCCTGAAGCCTCTCTAAGTGGAGGTAGCAGTTCATCTCATGACACCCCAGAATTTACTGAGGTAAGTCCTGAGTTATTACACAGAGACAGACACAGTTGTGTTCCTTTTACTTCTGTCCAGAAGATAAAACGCCAGCATGCTAAAACAGCCGAACCTGTCAGCCACCATGCAAGCCTTTCCTATATTTGATTCAATGTACTTTTCCAGAAGCAAAATGAAAGTTCTCACAGATGGGGCCTCCTCTGCCTTGTCCTCAGAATTGGAAAATGTATTGTCCATTGAGGAGCCTCAGTACTGAACCTAAAACTCAAGAGAAAACTTTTCCTGAATAATAAGTGGGATGACGACTTGAAATTTTGCAAAACAGGCACAATCTTAATACGATAGGCCTTACTAAGGCTAAATGGCCTTATCCATGGTTGAAATTGACACATAATTATATTAAAAAATCTCCACAAGTGATTGATTTTACTCAGCAGCCAGGGTTTATGTCAAGTGTGAGGATAACGAGCAAGAAATTCAAGCCCTTGGCAAACTGGTTGGAGAGGCAAGGATTGTGTCCAGGTAGAGCTCATAACATTATTTATTGTTTAATCTATTTAATTAAACATGTAATTTACCCTCAAACTGTGGCTGACATTATATGTAGTCCTGAGCCACATTAAGATGTACTATTTGTGCTGTGAAATTCTACGGGATTTGACAAGTGCATGGTGGCAGATCTCCAGTATTAAAGCATAACACAGAATGCTTCTCTTATTCAAGCTCTTCTTCCCTTCACATAGAGGGAATCAATCGACTTTTGTATACTAACTTTCGAATTTGTTTCTTTATTCCCATCTTCTTTAATTAAAGCACAAGATATCGTACTCAATTTCCATTTGATCTTCCAAAAGAAAGGTACTGAATAATCCATACCTGAATTTCAGTGATTCAGACTCAGGTCCACCGCTAAGCAGTAAAGGCCAAACGTCCTGTGCTGCCACTTCATGGCCGGCAGAGGGCAATGAAACCCATCGTTCCGGCCATGCAGGGCGCATGCGCGGTCTGCTTGCCGCGGCGAGCCGGGTCTCCAGGGAGGACCTGAGTTTTCTTTACCCAGGGTGAGGAAGGCGCCGCCGCCCTGGCCTTGGGGCTGGGGCCTCTCCGGGTGGGGGCGTTGAAGAGGCCGCTCTTTTTGCAAGGCCCAATATGGCGGGCCCTGCACAGGCCGCGCTGTTCCGCGCCCTCAGGGCGTCAGTATCCCGTTGGGGCCGGATGCCCCCGCTGGGCCCGGAGCATCCTTGGCGCTGCCCTCGCAGAGCCGCACTGAGGCTGAGGTGGCGCGGGGGGCCCGGGCTCCGCAAGGAGCGGCGGCAGCGAGGGCTGGAGGACCCGGGCTTCGGGGCTCTGGGGCGTCTGGCCTGGGTGGGACTGAGCCCATCCAGGGACTGGGACTCCCGAGTTCTGGTGCGGGTGGATCCTGGGCAGGCTCAGGACCAAGTCCCTCTCCTTCCACCAAGGAGCGCCCAGAGGCCGGCGGGAGCTCCAGGTTCACCTCCTCCTCCTTCAGCTGTTTACTTTTTCTTTATTTCTGTAAGGCCAGAAATTGGCGCCATCCTTCACATCGGTGAATCGGGACCCTAACACCCATTACCCCAGGTTTATTGTTATTGCCATTAACAGTGTTGGTGGCATTATCACTAAGATCATCATTGTTGTTATTGTCATTCATGATTATTAGCAGGTGGGTTCATCATTTTGTCTCACTATGCATTTTTTTTTTTTTTTTTTTTTTTTTTTTTTTTTGTGATTGGTTTTGTATGACGTTGAATTGAACTTCTCTAATCTTGACTAGTGTTGTCAGATTCCTGAAGAGCATTCCGGAGGACAACCCCTGCCTTTAGTGCAGCCACAGAATTTCATGGGCACAGGAGAGCACCTAGAATATTCCCCTTTCATTGCACAGCAGCTTTGGGAAATGGTGGCTGCCTGGCTCTGAGATGAGGTGGAAAAGACCGGACACTGGGGCAAGTGATAGCACCTCCACTGATGTTTTTATGAAGCCAGTGCACTGTCTCCCACGTAGACTTAGAATAAAATCTGATGGCTCTAAAAGGCCATGTTTGCCCTTCCTGGACTTCCTGGGAGCCTTTAAACCTTGTGTGGTTCCTAAAGTGGCTAAGTTGCCATATCTGTGCCTCGTATGGCAGCACCAGTCTTTTCTGGGCCAACAAGGGCACTTAGAATGTTTCCAGAAGCTCAGGCATGCTGTCTCTGTTCCTCCCTTCTGTTCAATGGCAATTCACTGCGTCCCTGGCTGACATAGAACATCCTGCAGAGGGATGGGGTTGGGTGACTTCCTGGCCAGCCTTTCCAGGCAGTTATCTTTGAAAAACTTGAAGAGACTCACAGAGGCCATTCACTGGTATTTCATGACTGCAAGTTGGGTTTCTGGTTCCTTGAGTTTACTTAGAATATCTGAATGGCTCTGAATGGTCAAGAAACCCTCCCTGGTCTTGGAAGCTGCCAAAAGCTATTACTGGGCCTCTGAAGAGTCTTTAAAATTTTTCAGGGTGCAGCTGAGAATAGGAAACTTTTCCAGGTCTAGCCCAACCAGCTCAGGTCGAGTCCTGAAAAACTGATGGGTATTGGGGGAGCTCATCTTATGAAAGAGCAATTGGTGGCAAAGCTTGGTCTCCAGGACAGCTGTGTGTGTATATGTCTGCAGAGCATGCCTTGTAGTCATCTTTAGTAACTGAAAACCATTTGTGAATGGATAAACTATATTCCTTGCTGTACAATAGTGAAAAATTCATATTAACAATGGTAGTAATAAAAATATTGATGAATATTAACAGAAATGATGATCATCATGATACTAGTACTAGTGGTTATAATACTGATAATAATACTAACCCTATAGACTTGGGACATACAAGTTTTCCCTAAGTGTATAATAGGCATAAATATTTGGTGGTGTAGGGTTATTTCAAGTCCCAGAAAGCAAGGATGAACATCTAGAACGAGAAGAAAAACAATCTGGAGGTTGGCATGTGCACACCTGGGGACTCCTGTGTTAACTTCTGGTGTTTCAGCCTAAGAGGGAATGTAAATATAACCCTGGTCCTGTAACACCATGCTGACCAACACCTACCAGCTTTCAGGAGATAAGATAGCTGGCTGATGGGACAGGGATCCAGAGAAGTTACGTGTCCAGACCAGTACATGTTGCCCAGTGGCAGAGTTCATGACAAGCAATAAACCCCAGGATAATGTCATTCCCAGCCACCTGACTGTCATCTGCTCTTTCATGGCCCCTCTCTACTGGTACCTCTAGGCACTGGCATGTCCTCCAGAGGCTGTAGGAGGGCATCATACTCAGTACTCACCCACCTGCAGGAGGCAAGAAAGATGGAAAGAGCTAAATACCATGGTTTCTGGATTCTTTTTGGTGGGCATGGCATATTTCGCATTTGCTTTACTAATGGTGGAACCCAGTCAATGGTTTGCAATACAGCTCTGGATGACTCTGGACACCTGTAGAGATTTTGACAATTTCCAGAAGGTCACAAGTTCTTGGAGGACTTTTTCATGAGTTCTTTGACTGAAAAGGTGGTTCAAAAAACTACTGTTCTGACTTAGGAAATGTTGCAGAGGCTGGGCGCAGTGGCTCATGCCTGTAATACCAGCACTTTGGGAGGCTGAGGCAGGCAGATCTCGAGGTCAGGAGTTTGAGACCAGCCTGAAACCCCATCTCTACTAAAAATACAAAAATTAGGGGGGTGTGGTGGCATGCACCTGTAACCCAGCTGCTCAGGAGGCTGAGGCGGGAGAATCGCTTGAACCTGAGAGTCGGAGGTTGCAATGAGCAAAGATTGTGCCACTGGACTCCAGCCTGGGCGACAGTGCGAGACTGTATCACAAAAAAAAAAAAAAAAAAAAAAGAAGAAGAAGAAGAAGAAAAAGAAAATGTTGCAGAGACTCTGGTGAACAGGTAGTCCCTCTCCTGCCACTCCAGGTAAAAGTTTCTTGGCCACAAACCTGATTTAGCAGTATCCCTTCATCTTAGGTGGGTAACAGAAAACCATTCATGACCTATCCAAGCATGGAGGGGGAATTTGACTTAGAAAACTTTTAGGTGGACTAGTTGGTGAAAGAAAGTGCATTCTAGGGCTCACAGGCCTACACATAGAGTTGCTAGCACATAAAGCATATGTATGAATTCTTTCTGAGCCCATGGCAAGACCAGGGTGCACTTCATCCATCTCCTATGCTGATATGAATAGGTACTTGCCCAAAAAAATAAAAGAATAACTCACGAAGCCCATTCTACAGGACACCAGGTGATACAGTAGGAGTCTTTGGGTTGCTGTGGTATGTATGTTTTAAGGTTGTCTTTTAATCATCTTCAGCAAATTCAACAGTCTTCAGAACATAAAAAAAAAATTATTCAACATTGCATAATAACTACCACAAATATATCCATGATAAAGAACTGTACCCACATAATAATAACATTAATAGCAATCATAATGGTGTGATATAAATGTCATTTTAATGAAGAGAATAATTAAAAAGCTGGTATTTAAGAGCATATTCCTGTAAGCCTGTGACATTGTTCCCATATGAGCCCTCTTCATCTCATAGATTTTCAGCAGAACTGCAGCATTTTGTGAATACCTGAGTGAATGCAGAAAGTATCCAGACGCATGGGCATTCTAGGAAGCTCCCTGTGTAAATCAAATACAAGGAATATCTACTTCTGGGCTCAAAAGCTAACTTAGAAAATAAAAAAAGTGAGATGCTGGTAGAAGGCAAATAACTCCACTTCAGTTCCTGAGAGAAAAATGGTTCTGTAACCTCTGAGTTTATTTAGAAAAATTTGGAGCCTCAGGAAGACCAAGTATATCATTCCTGATGTTTCCAGGGCAGATTGGACTGCTTAGGCCTCTGGGACTATTCTAAGTCCTCTCAGGTTTCCATGGGAAACCGTAACTCTACTCCTAGAGCTCACACCACCCCTGAGCAAACTCATTGTTTTCTAAATATTCCAAGAAAGTCCATCCAGGGTATGCCTGTATTGGTGAATTTCACCTTGGACTGGCAGGAGAACTCTGAGAATGATACATCCTGACTTCACTTGATAAAGGTAGGGGAGCCAAGAAGTCCAGATCTGGAGAGCACCTGAAACACCAGATGGCAGAAGGACAGTAAGGAGGTGAAGTCAGCTATGGAGTTGGAGCTTCATGTTTACTGCATGTAGGATTCTGAGTTCCAGGACTGATGGGCTGGTGGGGATGAGATACATGTCTTCTTTGCAGGGAGCCAGGCCAAACCAGCCATCTGGTTGCACTACTGAAAGCTTTTGTGTGCCCAGTGGTAGGCAATACACAAGCCAAACTCTCTTCACCTCTGGCTGGTAGTCCTTGACTAGAGAGGTTTGCACACAAGTGGTCCTATTAGCCCATGCTCTCCTGTGGCTTGCTTTCCTTTCACCTGTTTCTCATGTTTGCCATCATGGAACACATTTCATAGTGAAATTCTTTGACTCTGACTCCAAATTACACAAGGAGGACCCAATTTGTGAACTTTTCATATATTTAGGAGAATCTCCACATTGATTTTTGTATCCTTATGTTCATATTGTCACCAGTATTCAAATTCTTACTATTTAGGTCATTGCGTTCACTATCATAATTGTTAAATATTTTTCATTTATCATTTATTTTTATTGGTTAATTTTTGTGGCAGCTGTTATATAACAATCACTAGAGTTTCTCTATTCATGAAAGACGTCCACGTTAATGGAGGTAACTAGGAGTGTTACTTTACAGGTATGTAAACACAGATAATCTTGGCTGAACTGTGGCTATATTGTCTGGTGTCCCTTTGAAGGTGAAGCCTCTTGTGTTATTCTAAGTGACCTCTGGAGACAGAAACTGTCTCATAATTGCAGGGACGACTTGAGAAGGCATCCTGAGCCTGTGCAGAAATGCAGAAGCACTTCCATGATCTAAGCAACCTATGTGAAGGCCTGAAAGCCAAAGCAAAGCTGTCCAACAAAACGTTTTCCTAGTAACACTGGAGGCCCATCAGTCACTCCTCCTGGTCTGGAAATGCCAAATGTCCTCCGTGGTTCTTGTGAGGGTCCAGATCTTTTCAAAATCACCTCAGGAGCCACAGAACCACTCCATCCTACCTGAAATTGCAGAATGACTCTTCTTTTGACCAGAGTCTCAAAAATATATTCATTGATAGTTTTGGTTCCTGGGAGCCGCCATTGCTTGCAAAAGATGTGCCAGAGACTAGACATTTTCTGTTTCCTCACTTGTCCGGGGAAGACTGAAGTTTTTCTGGAACACAGAAATGGGAATCTGACCCTCTGAGCAGCCTCAGAATTTTCTAAGTCTTCCAAGCAGAGTGGAAGTTCTGGTGAGGACCCATTGTACCCCCGATGGTCTGGAATCACATAGGATGATGCGTTTAAACAACTCTAGGTGGAGATATATTTTCTGAGATATTCCAAGGAGGAGGGATACAACTGGACCAGATGTTAAAAGGGCAGCTGAGCATTAAGTGCCTATGTAGTGTTTGCAGCTTAATGTCTCCTGCAGAAGGGGACTCTGGGCTCTTGTGTTAGAATTCAGTGTAATTCTGGGGTCCTGCTTTTCTTCCAGGAAATCTCACTTCCATCTGGATGTCTGGATGAACTACTGAAAGCCACTGAGTGTCCTGCAGCAGGTGAACTGTGGCCAGAGCCCAAGGATGAAGGGGGCTCCTTCTGTCTGTGACTGAAGAGAAAGCCTGAGGTATAGCAGACCCAGGCCCCAGAAGGATGGAAAAAATGAGGTGGGGAGGGAGGGGACCTCAGAGGAAGACTGAGGTCTGCAGAATCCCAGGGTCAAGGAGACAGTGCGGTGTCCTGGTGGTGTCCTTGATGTTCCAAGAGGGGAGATAATCCATCTCCTGAGTAAAAACTTCATATGGGGTGAGGAGGGGAGAAGTAAACAGAGGGGAAACAGGGAAGGCCAAGACAGTGACCAGCCTTAGAGCAATTTTAACCAGAAATGGACACAGACCCTGGACCCCATCGCGGGGTTGCAGGCCAAGGACCGTCTCTAGGAGATGCATGGCTCCCTTGTGGGGTTAGTGGGAGTAGGCATTGTGACGTCTGCAGGGGTGTGGAAGGCTGGGCGACGGGAGCAGCTTACTGGGCTGGACCAGAAATACTGAACTTCTTTTCCATCAGTGAAATCCACTTCCGGGTCAGAAAAAACTGCAAGTTCTGGAGGGGCAGGGCCTAGGAGGAGGTCAGGGCCTGAGCCTTCCTGGTTTGACCCCCCTACCCCCCATGTTTCTGGGTCTGTCCTCACTTTCACCCAGCGGATGTTGAGTATCCTTCTTTGAGTCCCCACGAGTGTGTTGTGTGCAGTGGGGCCAGGCTGCTTCATCCACTGCACGTTAAATGTTTCCAATACTTTCTGGCCAAAGTTTAGAGTTGCCAGACCACTGACTTTGAATGTTGACCTGGTTCCTTTTGAACAGAGTAAAATCTATTGAAGTTTAAGGTCACCTCTTTTCATGGATGGTGAAGAGGCAGGCTGTTCAGGCGCAACTGCCTCAGGTCTGGAGGGCGGCGGAGGTCACTGTGGGTGGTGGGTGAATCCGGAACCTCTGTGGTTCTAGACTTTCAAATATTTCAGTTTTTCTTTTGTAGTTTTTGTTTGTTGCTTGCTTTTTTCACAATGGGAACTGGAATGTAAGATGCAAAACTAGCCTGTGGGGGACATGTATTTTCACAACAGTAACCACAGAGTGTAGTTTCCATTTCTATTCCCTGTTCATGTGGGAGGCAGAGAAGGAAATCAAGTGCTCAGTTCTAGGGACATCACAGGACTAGGACATGTACAGTGAGGGTGGAAGGCAGAGGCATTGCTTTAGGAGAATAAAATTACTGCATGCACACACATATGTATGTATATGGATGTATGTACACAAATATGCATATTTATAGATTCTGTTCTCCCTCTCTATATATAATTTTCTTTATTTCACACTTGATATGATTTTTTTTATTATACTTTGTGTTCTAGGGTACATGTGCACAATGTGTAGGTTTGTTATATATGTATACATGTGCCATGTTGGTGTGCTGCACCCATTAACTTGTCATTTACATTAGGTATACCTCCTAATGCTATACCTTCCCCCTCCCCCCACCCTACATCAGGCCCCAGTGTGTGATGTTCCCCTTACTGTGTCCAAGTGATCTCATTGTTCAGTTACCACCTATGAGTGAGAACATGCGGTGTTTGGTTTTTTGTTCTTGTGATAGTTTGCTGAGAATGATGGTTTCCAGCTACATCCATGTCCCTACAAAGGACTCAAACTCATCCTTTTTTATGGCTGCATAGTACTCCATGGTGTATATGTGCCACATTTTCTTAATCCAGTCTGTCATTATGGACATTTGGGTTGGTTCCAAGTCTTTGCTATTGTGAATAGTGCTGCAGTAAACATACATGAGCATGTGTCTTTATAGCAGCATGATTTATAATCCTTTGGGGATATACCCAGTAATAGGATGGCTGGGTCAAATGGTATTTCAAGTTCTACATCCTTGAGGAATCGCCACACTGTCTTCCACAGTGGTTGAATTAGTTTGCAGTCCCACCAACAGTGTAAAAGTGTTCCTATTTCTCCACATCCTCTCCAGCACCTGTTGTTTCCTGACTTTTTAATGATTGCCATTCTAACTGGTGTGAGGTGGTATCTTATTGTGGTTTTGATTTGCATTTCTCTGATGGCTAGTGATGATGAGCATTCTTTCATGTGTCTGTTGGCTGCATAAATGTCTTCTTTTGAGAAGTGTCCGTTCTTATCCTTTGCCCACTTTCGGATGGGGTTGTTTGTTTTTTTCTTGTAAATTTTGTTTGAGTTCTTTGTAGGTTCTGGATATTAGCCCTTTGTCAGACGAGTAGATTGCCACAATTTTCTCCCATTCTGTAGGTTGCCTGTTCACTCTGATGGTAGTTTCTTTTGCTGTGCAGAAGCTCTTTAGTTTAATTAGATCCCATTTGTCTATTTTGGCTTTTGTTGCCATTGCTTTTGGTGTTGTAGACATGAAGTCCTTGCCCATGCCTATGTCCTGAATGGTATTGCTTAGGTTTTCTTCTAGGGTTTTTATGGTTTTAGGTCTAACATTTAAGTCTCTAATCCCTCTTGAATTAATTTTTGTGTAAGGAGTAAGGAAGGGATCCAGTTTCAGCTTTTTATTTATGGCTAGCCAGTTTTCCCAGCTGCAATTATTAAATAGGGAATACTTTCCCCATTTCTTATTTTTGTCAGGTTTGTCAAAGATCAGATGGTTGTAGAAGTGTCGTATTATTTCTGAGGGCTCTGTTCTGTTCCATTGGTCTATAGCTCTGTTTTCATAACAGTACCATGCTGTTTTGGTTACTGTAGCCTTGCTGTATAGTTTTAAGTCACGTAGTGTGATGCCCCCAGCTTCGTTCTTTTGACTTAGGATTGTCTTGACAATGCGGGCTCTTTTTTGGTTCCATATGAACTTTAAAGTAGTTTTTTTCCAATTCTGTAAAGGAAGTCATTGGTAGGTTAATGGGGATGGCATTGAATCTATAAATTACCTTGGGCAGTATGGCCATTTTCACAATATTGATTCTTCCTGTTCATGAGCATGGAATATTCTTCCATTTATTTGTGTCCTCCTTTATTTCATTGAGCAGTGGTTTGTAGTTCTCCTTGAAGAGGTCCTTCACATCTGTTGTAAGTTGGATTCCTGGGTATTTTATTCTCTTTGAAGCAATTATGAATGGGAGTTCATTCATGATTTGGCTCTCTGCTTGTCTGTTATTGGTGTATAAGAATGCTTGTGATTTTTGCACATTAATTTTGTATCCTGAGACTTTGCTAAAGTTGCTTATCAGTTTGAGGAGATTTTGGGCTGAGACGATGGGGTTTTCTAAATAGACAAGCATGTTATCTGCAAACAGGGACAGTTTGACTTCTTCGTTTCCTAATCAAATACACTTTATTTCTTTCTCTTGCCTGATTGCCATGGCCAGAACTTCCAACACTATGTTGAATAGGAGTGGTGAGAGAGGGCATCCCTGTCTTGTGCCAGTTTTTAAGGGGAATGCTTCCAGTTTTTGCCCAGTCAGTATGATACTGGCTGTGGGTTTGTCATGAATAGCTCTTATTATTTTGAGATACGTTCCATCAATACTAAATTTATTGAGAGTTTTTAGCATGAAGGGTTGTTGAATTTTGTCAAAGGCCTTTTCTGCATCTATTGAGATAATCATGTGGTTTTTGTCTTTGGTTTTGTTTATATGTTGGATTACGTTTATTGATTCGAGTATGTTGTACCAGCCTTGCATCCCAGGGATGAAGCGCACTTGATCATGGTGGATAAGCTTTTTGATGTGCTGCTGGATTCGGTTAGCCAGTATTTTATTGAGGATTTTTGTGTCAATGTTCATCAGGCATATTGGTCTAAAATTCTCTTGCTTTGGTGTGTCTCTGCCAGGCTTTGGTATCAGGATGATACTGGCCTCATAAAATGAGTTAGAGAGGATTCCCTCTTTTTCTATTGATCGGAATAGTTTCAGAAGGAATGGTACCAGCTCCTCTTTGTACCTCTGGTAGAATTCAGCTATGAATCTTTCTGGTCCTGGACTTTTTTTGGTTAGTAGGCTATTAATTATTACCTCAATTTCAGAGCCTGCTATTGGCCTATTCAGGGATTCAACTTCTTCCTGGTTTAGTCTTGGCAGAGTGTATGTGTCCAGGAATGTATCCATTTCTTCCAGGTTTTCTAGTTTATTTGCGTAGAGGTGTTTCTAGTATTCTCTGATGGTAGTTTGTATTTCTGTGGGGTCGGTGGTGATATCCCCTTTATCATTTTTTATTGCATCTATTTGATTCTTCTCTCTTTTCTTCTTTAAAGGGTTTTTTGTGTCTCTGTCTCCTTCAGTTCTGCTCTGATCTTAGTTATTTCTTGCCTTCTGCTAGCTTTTGAATGTGTTTGCTCTTGCTTCTCTAGTTCTTTTAATTGTGATGTTATGGTGTCAATTTTAGATCTTTCCTGCTTTCTCTTGTGAGAATTTAGTGCTATAAATTTCCCTCTACACACTGCTTTAAATGTGTCCCAGAGATTCTGGTATGTTGTATCTTTGTTCTCATTGATTTCAAAGAACATCTTTATTTCTGCCTTCATTTCGTTATGTACCCAGTAGTCATTCAAGAGCAAGTTGTTCAGTTTCCATGTAGTTGAGTGGTTTTGATTGAGTTTCTTAATCCTGAATTCTTGTTTGATTGCACTGTGGTCTGAGAGAGAGTTTGTTATAATTTCAGTTCTTTTACACTTGCTGAAGGGTGCTTTACTTCGAACTATGTGGTCAATTTTGGAATAAGTACAATGTGATGCTGAGAAGAATGTGTATTCTGTTGATTTGGGGTGGAGAGTTCTGTAGAAGTCTATTAGGTCCGCTTGGTGCAGAGTTGAGTTCAGTTCCTGGATATCCTTATTAACTTTCTGTCTCGTTGATCAGTCCAATGTTGACAGTGGGGTGGTAAATTCTCCCACTATTATTGTGTGGGAGTCTAACTCTCTTTGTAAGTCTCTAAGGCCTTGTTTTATGAATCTGGATGCTCGTGTATTTGGGTGCATATATATTTTGGATAGTTAACTCTTCTTGTTGAATTGATCCTTTTATCATTATGTAATGACCTTCTTTGTCTCTTTTGATCTTTGTGGTTTAATGTCTGTATTATCAGAGACTAGGATTGTAACCCCTGCCATTTTTTTGTTTTCCATTTGCTTGGTAGATCTTCTTCCATCCCTTTATTTTGAGCCTATGTGTGTCTCTGCACATGAGATGGGTCTCCTAAATACAGCAAACTGATGGGTCTTGACTCTTTATCCAACCTGCCAGTCTGTGTCTTTTAATTGGAGCATTTAACCCATTTACATTTAAAGTTAATATTGTTATGTGTGAACTTGATCCTGTCATTATGATGTTAGTTGGTTATTTTGCTCGTTAGTTGATGCAGTTTCTTCCTAGCATCGATGGTCTTTACATGTTGGCATGTTTTTGCAATGGCTAGTACTGTTTGTTCCTTTCCATGTTTAGTACTTCCTTCAGGAACCCTTGTAGGGCAGGCCTGGTGTTGTCAGAATCTCTCAGCATTTGCTTATCTGTAAAGGATTTTATTTCTCCTTCACTTATGAAACTTAGTTGACTGGATATGAAATTCTGGTTTGAAAATTCTTTAAGAATGTTGACAATCAGCCCCCACTCTCTTCTGGCTTGTAGAGTTTCTGCCAAGATATCTGCTGTTAGTCTGATGGGCTTCCCTTTGTGGGTAATGTAACCTTTCTCTCTGGCTGCCCTTAACATTTTTTCCTTCTTTTCATCTTTGGTGAATCTGACAATTATGTGTTTTGGAGTTGCTTTTCTTGAGGAGTATCTTTGTGGCATCCTCTGTATTTCCCGAATTTGAATGTTGGCCTGCCTTGCTGAGTTAGGGAAGTTCTCCTGGATGATATCCTGCAGAGTATCTTCCAACTTGGTTCCATTCTCCCCATCACTTTCAGGTACACCAATCAGATGTAGATTTGGTCTTTTCACATAATCCCATATTTCTTGAAGGCTTTGTTCATTTCTTTTTACTCTTTCTTCTCTAAATTTCTCTTCTTGCTTCATTTGATTCATTTGATCTTCAATCTCTGATACTCTTTCTTCCAGTTGATCAAGTCGGTTGCTGAAGCTTGTGCATTTGTCATGTACTTCCTGTGTCATGGTTTTCATTTCTATCAGGTCGTTTATGGACTTCTCTGCATTGGTTATTCTAGTTACCCATTCGTCAAATCTTTTTTCAAGGTTTTTAGTTTCTTTGTGCTGGGTTCGTAGTTCCTCCTTTAGTTCTGAGAAGTTTGATCAACTGAAGCCTTCCTCTCTCAACTTGTCAAAGTCATTCTCCATCCAGCTTTGTTCTGTTGCTGGTGAGGAGCTGCGTTCCTTTGGATGGGGAGAGGTGCTCTGATTTTTTGAATTTTGAGCTTTTCTGCACTGCTTTTTCCCCCTCTTTGTGGTTTTATCTACCTTTAGTCTTTGATGATGTTGATGTATGGATGAGGTTTTGGTGTGGGTGTCCTTTCTGTTTGTTAGTTTTCCTTCTAACAGTCAGGACCCTCAGCTTCAGGTCTGTTGGAGTTTGCTTGAGGTCCGCTCCAGGTAGGTTCCTCCCAGTTAGGCTCTCCAGTTAGGCTACTCGGGGGTCAGGGACCCACTTGAGCAGGTAGTCTGTCAGTTCTCAGATCCCAACCTCCATGCTGGGAGAATCACTACTCTCTTCGAAGCTGTCAGACAGGGACATTTACATCTGCAGATGTTTCTGCTGCTTTTTGTTTAGCTATGCCCTGTCCCCAGAGGTGGAGTCTACAGAGGCAGGCAGGCCTCCTTGAGCTGCAGTGGGCTCCACCCAGTTCGAGCTTCCTGGCTGCTTTGTTTACCTACTTAAGCCTCAGCAATGGTGGGCACCCCTCCCCCAGCCTCACTGCCGCCTTGCAGTTAGATCTCAGACTGCTGTGCTAGCAATGACAGAGGCTCTGTGGGCTTGGGACCCTCCAAGCCAGGCATGGGATATAATCTCCTGGTGTGTTGTTTGTTAAGACCCTTGGTAAAGCACAGTATTGGGTGGGAGTGACCCAATTTTCCAGTGTTTTGTGTCACAGTTTCCCTTCACTAGGAAAAGAAATTCCCTTCCCCCTTGCACTTCTTAGGTGAGGCGATGCCTTGCCCTGCTTCGGCTCTCACTCGTTGGGCTGCGCCCACTGTCCTGCACCAACTGTCCAACATGCCCCAGTGAGATGAACCCGGTACCTCAATTGGAAATGCAGAAATCACCCATCTTCTGTGTTGCTCACGCTGGCAGCTGGTGGCTGGAGCTGTTCCTATTCGGCCATTGTGGCACCAACCTCACTTGATATGATTTCTAAATTTAAATACCTTTGGGACAAACGCGAATTGTGAAGGGATTTAAAAATGTCAGTGAAAAATGGAATTAAAAATAAAAATATAAATATCAACTTTATTTCTCAATATAATCTCTACTGAGGTCAAGACACTGCATTAAGGGATGATCCCAACCATTCAATCCATTGCTAAAGAACTGAGGGTCATGGGAATTTAACCATGTCAATGCAGTCTTCTACTATTAACTAAAGAAAAATGGGTGCCCTTTACAGTTATTTCAAGATTAGGAAAAATAAGGTCAGAAGAAACCAAATCAGGACTGTAATGTTGATGCCTAATAATTTCCCATGAAAACTCTTTCAAAATTACTGGTGTTTGTCAAGAGGAAGGAACAGAAGTGTTGTTGTGGTGCAGAGGGACTCTCTAGTGAAGCTTTGCAGGGCACTTTTCTGCAAAAGTGTTTGCTAATTTTCTCTAAGAACTCTCCTACTAAGCAAATATTATGGTGCTTTGATCCTACAGAACGTCAACAAGCAAAATGCCTTGAGCATCCCCAAAACCTCTATGGCTTTTGCTTTTGAGAAGTTTGCTTTTGCTTTGACTGGAGCACTTCTACCTCTTGGTAGCCATTGTTTTAATTGTGCTTTGCCTTCAGGATCCTATTGATAAAGTCAATTTCACTCCCTGTTATAATTCTTCAAAATAATGCTTCAGGATTTGATTCTGCTTGTTCAAAATAGTCACTAATAGCTCTGCTTTTGTCCATAGCTGATCTAGGCACAAGGGTATTCAGGACTCATCAAATGTAAAGTTTCTCAACTTTCACGTTATAGTCAGTATTGTGTAAGCTGAACCAATTGAGATGTCTGTGGTGTTGGCTATAATATCTCTCGTTAATTGTCAGTTCTCCTCAATTAGGGCATAGAAACAATTTTTTTTTCTCTCAAAAATTGGAATGGATGCCCCTCCTCTGTGGGCTTCATTTTCAACATTGTCTTACCTCTTCTTAGAATCAGGTATCCGTTTGTAAACGACTGATCCTTCAGGTCATTTTTCCCATAGATTTTTCATAAAGAATAATTTATTTCACCGTTTTTTGTACCCCAGCTTCACCATAAATTTGATGTTTGTTCTTATTTCAGGTTTGGCAGAATTCAAGTTCGGCAGAATTCACGTGGCTCTTTTCAGACTGATGTTTTAAATCCTGTTCACATATGTTAAAACAGGTCTGGGCATGGTGGCTCACGCCTGTAATCCCTGCACTTTGGGAGGTTGGGCAACATGGCAAAACCCTGCCTCGACAGAAAATACAAAAATTAGCCTCTACAAAAAATACAAAAATTAACCAGACAAGGTCCCAACTACTTGGAAGGCTGAGGCAGGAGAATCGCTTCAGCTTGGGAAGCAGAGGTTACTTTGAGCCAAGATTGCTCCACTGCACTGCAACCTCGGTGAGAGGAGTGAAACCCTGTCTCAAAAATAAAAAAAAGTTAAAATAAACTAGCATATTTGTGTTTTGATGCAAAAGCTAAAAGTTCATGCATAGTTTTTTCATAATTGTTATTTTGCATGAACTTATTGAAGCCCCCTACTATTTGCCATAATTTTCTCATCTTATTAATTTCTATATACATACAGAATTTCCAATTTGTGTAAACCTTTCTTCCCAGTTACTGAACAATTATTTTAAATTTGAAAAATATGAGCTATTTTAATCTATATATTTTTTTCTACTTCTGAATATTTTAGAGAAAATGTGGATAATGACACTTGTAAAATGGAGATGTTTGGAAGTTTCTCTTACCAATGACAAATTAATTTTTAAATAATTTCAGGAAAATTTAGGTGAATGTCTGTACTTTCATATGAACATTCATAGTAAAACAGATTTTTGAATTTCTACCCTTGATAAACTTTAATGTAAAATATGTGAGTAAATGTGTACTTTTCCGTTCCTCATGAACATTCTCAAGTTTATACTATCTGGATTTTCTCAGGACGAATTACAAGCTGTATATGCTGCTGAAGTGTCTCAAAGATTAAGTCCCAAAGAGAGTGCCCTACTGTTTTTCCAATATTAATTTCTAAGTTTTACCAAGTTACAAGTTTTTTTTTTTCATAAAATATAAAATGTTTTGCCTCCAGCAGAAATACATTTTGGAACATAACTTTCCTGTAGGTAAGGGGTATAAAGGAAGCTTGGATTTGTTCTGAGAAAGGGAGAGGGTACTTCTGCCCATTGCCATGCACATCTGATTTTAGAGCTGAATGTCTTTCTGAGCTTGGTTCACTCCTCTCAAACTTGCTGGTAAATGGACACAAATTAAAGAGAAATAATTGCACACCATTTGGGATCAAGGAATCCAGATATCTGAACCATTGTTTATTATTAGCCCCTCCCACCCTCTCACCCTTCCAGAGCTCTAGTGTCTATCATTCCACTTCTATGTCCAGGTGTACAATTATTTAACTCACACTTACAAATGAGAACTTCATGTGTTCGTTTGTACAGATTCTCTTCCACCTAGCTACCTCTGAGACTGCAAGAACAATCACTCCCCCCTCCTCCTTCTCAGCCTACTCAAACAGAAGACCAGGAGCATTATCTATCTATCTATCTATCTATCTATCTATCTATCTATCTATCTATCTGTCTGTCTGTCTGTCTGTCTGTCTGTCTATCTATCTATCTATCTATCTATCTATCTATCTGTCTGTCTGTCTGTCTGTCTGTCTGTCTATCTATCTATCTATCTATCTGTCTGTCTATCTATCTATCTATCTGTCTGTCTGTCTGTCTATCTATCTATCTATCTATCTGTCTGTCTGTCTATCTATCTATCTATCTATCTGTCTGTCTGTCTGTCTGTCTGTCTGTCTATCTATCTATCTATCTGTCTGTCTGTCTGTCTATCTATCTATCTATCTATCTATCTGTCTGTCTGTCTGTCTGTCTATCTATCTATCTATCTGTCTGTCTGTCTGTCTGTCTATCTATCTATCTATCTATCTATCTATCTATCTATCTGTCTGTCTGTCTGTCTATCTATCTATCTATCTATCTATCTGTCTGTCTGTCTGTCTGTCTGTCTATCTATCTATCTATCTGTCTATCTATCTATCTATCTGTCTGTCTGTCTGTCTGTCTGTCTGTCTATCTATCTGTCTGTCTGTCTGTCTATCTATCTATCTATCTATCTATCTATCTATCTGTCTGTCTGTCTATCTATCTATCTGCACACACACGCACGTACACATATATATACACACACGAATATATATACACACACATGTGTATATATACACACACTCATAAAGAATTTGCATTTTAAAGAATGGTAGACCCATAGTTGTTCAAAAATCAACTATATAATTCTATATATGATAAATGTCTACTACAAAGTTCACGTTGAAAATTGCAAACACGACTTAGAAAAAATAAAGTTTTTAAAAATTTTATTTTATTTCATTTTAAGTTCCAGGATACATGTGCAGGACGTGCAGGTTTGTTACATAGGTAAGTGTGTGCCATGGTGGTTTGCTGTACCTATCAACCCGTAACCTAGGTATTCAGCCCCACATGGATTAGCTATTTATTCTGACGCACTCCCTCCTCACTCACCCCCAGACAGGCTCCAGTGTATGTTGTTCCCCTCCCTGTGTCTATGTTTTCTCATTGTTCATCTGCCACTTATAAGTGAGAACATGTGTATTTGGTTTTCTGTTCCTGCATTAGTTTGCTGAGAATCATGGCTTCCAGCTTCATCCATGTCCTTGCAAAGGACATGATCTCATTCCTTTTTATGGCTGTATAGTATTCCATGGTGTATATGTATCACATTTTCTGTATCCAGTCTGTCACTGATGGGCATTTGGGTTGATTCCATGTCTTTGCTATTGTGAATAGTGTGGCAATGAACATATGCATGCAAGTATCTTTATAATACAAGAATTTATATTCCTTTGGGTATATACCCAGTAATGGCATTGCTGGATCAAATGGTATTTCTGATTCTAGCTCTTTGAAAAAATCACCACACTGTCTTCCACAGCGTTTGAATTTACATTCGCTCCGACAGTGTAAAAGTGTTCCTGTTTCCCCACAGTCTCGCCAGCATCTGTTGTTTCTTGACTTTTTAATAATCGCCATTCTGACTGGCATGAGATGGCATCTCACTGTGGTTTTGATTTGTATTTCTCTAATGATCAGTAACGTTGGGCTTTTTTTTCATATGTTTGTTGGCTGCATAAGTGTCTGTTTATATCCTTTGCCCACTTTTTAAAATATTTTTATTTTCGCTTTTTAAGACAGAGTCTTGCTGTGTCACCCAGGGTGGAGTTCAGTGGCACAATCTCGGGTCACTGCAACCTCTACCTCCCAGATTCAGGTGGTTCTTCTGTCTCAGCCTCCTGAGTAGTTGGGATTACAGGCACCTGCCACCACATCTGGCTAATTTATTGTATTTTGAGTAGAGACTGAGTTTCACCAGGTTGGCCAGGCTGATCTTGAACTCCTGGCCTCAAGTTATCTGCCCACCTCACCTTCCCAAACTTCTGGGATTACAGGCATGAGCTACTGCACCCAGTTTTTGCTCACTTTTATATGGGGTTGGATTTTTATAGTTTTGGGTTTTACATTTAAATCTTTAATCCATTTTCAGTTCATTTTTGTATAAGGTATATGGAAGGGTCCAGTTTTAGTTTTCTGCATATGTCTAGATAGTTTTTCCAGCACCATTTGTTATTAAATAGGGAATCCTTTCCCCATTGTTTGTTTTCATCCAAAATAAAATGGTTGTAGATGTGCAGTCTTATTTCTGATATCTCTATTCCATTCCATTGGTCTATGTGTCTGTTTTGTACCACTACCATGCTGTTTGGGTTACTGTAGCCTTGTAATATGGTTTGAAGTCAGGTAGCAAGATGCCTCCAGCTTTGTTATTTTTACTTAGGATTGTCCTGGGTATATGGGCTCTTTTTTCATTTCATATGAACTCTGAAGTAGTTTTTTCTAATTTTGTAAAGAATGTCCATAGTAGTTTATGGGAATAGCACTGAATCTATGAATTACTTTGGGAAGTATGGCCATTTTCATGATATTGATTCTTCTTACCCATGAGCATGGAATGTTTTTCCATCTGTTTGTGTCCTCTCTTATTTCCTTGAGTAGTGGTTTGTAGTTCTCCTTGAAGAGGTCCTTCACTTGCCTTGCTAGTTGTATTCCTAGGTAGGTATTTTATACTCTTTGTAGCAATTGTAAATGTGAATTCATTTGTGATTTGGCTCTCTTCTTGTCTATTGTTGGCGTATAAGAATGCTTGAGATTTTTGCATACTGATTTTGTATCTTGAGACTTTGCTGAAGTTGCTTGTAGCTTAAGAATCTTTTGGGCTGAGGTGATGAGATTTTATAGATATGGGATCGTGCCATCTGCAAGAAAAGAAAGTCCAACTTCCTTTTTTCCTGTTTGAATATGCTTTATTCTTTCTCTTGCCTGATTGCCTTGGCCAGAACTTCCAACACTATATTGAATAGGAGTGGTGAGAGGGCATCCTTGCCTTGTGCCAAATTTCAAATGGAACACTTCCAGCTTTTGCCTGTTCAATATGATAATGACTGTGGGTTTGTCATAAATGGCGCTTATTATTTTGAGGCATGCTCCATCAATACCTAGTTTCATGAGAGTTTTTAGCATAAAGGAATGTTGGATTTTATCAAAGACCTTTTCTGAGTCAACTGAAATAATCATGGGGTTTTTGTCTTTAGTTCTGTTTATGTGGTGAATTACATTTGTTGATTTGCATATGTTGAACCAGCCTTGCACCCAAGGGATGAGGCCGATTTGATCTTGGTGGATAAGATTTTTGATGTATTGCTGGATTTGGTTTGCCACTATTATATTGAGAATTTTGCAACAAAGTTTATCAGAAATATTAAGCTAACGTGTAGTAAATACATTGAAAATAATAACAGACTGATTAAAAGACTAAATAACATGAATCCTAAGTGTTTTCACAACTGATTTCTAGAGTAAAAGCATTGCCAAACTAAATGAGCTTGGTCAAAAACTGTACAGGGTCTGAGATGTTGTCTCAACTTCCATTACTCATTGTGAGGTGGACCTGCAGTAACTATATTTGATGCAAAACTTCATGTTGATGGAAGCTGAGATGTCCTGCAGCCTCAGAGGGACAGAATTCTGGTGTGTCTCCCTTTGCCCTGTCAGGAATAAAGATCTAGACTCTACAGGTTTTGTCAAAATTTACAAGATGTAGGAAATGGGGCAGGATTTAGGCTGTGAGGCAAAGCCTAGAGATATAAAGAAACAGCTTCTGACCCAGGGCTCATGAAGTCAGGATAGTTTCAGAGGGGATGGTGGAGTGAGCATAGTACAGTCTTTGGAACCATTCCTTCCCCTTTTTTGTTCATAGGCCAGATGTGCTCAACCAGGGGGCATCTCGGTTCTGATGAACAGAGTCCTGGAGAGACAAAGGGGCAATCCTGAGGAAGAGGCTCAACAGGGAGGAAGGAGCCAGCATTTTCTCTCCTGAGAAAAATCCTTCTCCCTAGGAAACCATAGGATTTTCCTTGGTCCCAGTGAGACTTTTCCTGAGTGAAGAGAGCAGAGAGAGCAAGGGACTGATGTGTTATCTGTTTCCACCTCCTGCAGTGATTCTGAAACCATGGGGGACAGAATTATCTTCAGAATCATGAGCAATCCAGATGCTATGGTTTCACACAAGACATTGGAAGTTCTTATCTCTAGGGGGTAGGTACTGGTCATTGATACTCTTTAAAGCTCATTCGCTGATTACAAAGTGAGCCAAATTAATAATCTACTGCAAGTTTTACTAAACTCAGTTTACTTGACACACAATTCACACAGACACATTGTTAATATACACATTTTGATGCTTGGACAGGGTTGGACCCAAGATTCTGTACTTCTATGGAGCCCTGTGTTCTGCCCAGGTGTCATTTACTCTCAGGTAAGTAAACTTATCACCATAACTAACAAGAGATTGATCTGTGATGATTAGAAATGAGAAGATCTGTTGGTTATGTTTTATTGGGATGGATTCTATTAACATTTAAATACAGTTTAAAAACGCAGATTTACAATGAAAAGTAACAAGCAAATATAAAACGTGAAGGGGCTATTCCCCAAACTAGTTTCCATTGAAATACCACCAGAGAGAAACAACTCTCAGGACAGGGATACTGCTTCAAAGACACAGATTTCACAGCTGGATGGTTGATCTCGAATTTCCGAAAATTCCATCCTTTACTCATGAAATGCAGTTTATTTAAGAACTTTCTAATTTGACTGTAGTTTCATACTCACACACTTCAGTGTGTTGTGTATTATTCCATTGCTGATAAGTATAACTTATTTGAAAATGAATTACATACTGGTGAGAAAATTTTCCCTTTAAATTAAACTTAAACTCACACCATAAAATTAGCAGCATCTGTTTGTCTGTTCCAAGAATTACCTAGGTTCTACCCAGGGCACCTGAGATCAGTTGAAAACAAATGCAAAAAAAGTTGGAATAAAAAGTAAGAACACCCTTCCAATGTTACAAATGCATCCCAGTCTCAATTATTCACATTCACGAGAATGATTCACCTATATACCACTTTAGCAAAATTTCACCGACTCTCGCCTACCAATTGACTAATCAAAACAAACCAAGACAGAACAATAAATTCAAATTCATCCAGTAACCTGAGGGGAAAACCTACACCTCTGTAGTCTACAGATATTTACACAGGATGTCATCTACTGTGAAAACACATGCACAGAGACAGTCCCTTCACCTGATCAGAATACTCACAACTCCACAACAACATATTAGATATGGGATCATCTTGAAATGCGGCCATCACTAACCAGTTGTCCCTTTCACATAGACAAAAACCTGAGGACCACATTATGTTGTGTAGAAATGACTGTGCACCTGTGTGCATGTGTGTGTGTAGGGATCCGGGGAATCCAATAGACATTCCAGCCTCTTGATTTTTTCCATGTTCAGGCTCTTGATTCTATATCCGAGTGAAATGACTTTCCAGTGGGGAACAAGATAAGTCTTTGCAGGAAGCGCTCTGGTGGGAGCTAGATACTCAAATCATAAAGCATCGAGTGTTGGAAACATGCACTGAAGTTAGACGAAATACTCAATGCACAGTTTAGACGGTGAAAGACTTTCAGGTAATCATGCAATCACCGACCGGCTGATTGATGACATTCCCCAAATTTATGATTGCAAGAAGAGACAAATGCTCATAACATTCTATTTCCGGTGGTTGGGGACATACGATGGTAACATACTGTCTGCCAGTCATGCTCATCACACTGTACTTTGCACACACGTCACACAGAGACACTGTTAATACGCACATTTGTGTGCTTGAGCAGGGTTGCACCCAAGATTCTGTGGTTGTACGGAGCCCTGAGTTATGCCCTGGACATCTTTACTCTCGGGTTGGTCAACTTGGATCTCTGTACCGAACGAGAAACGGAGCCTGAAATCCAATCAGCGAATACACAAAAGGAAGGGGCCATTTCCCACAATCACTTCCACTGCAACACCACCTCTGATGAACAAGTCTCATTGCTGGTCAGGGACTGTGCTTCAGAGATGCACCTTTTGCAGCTGGACGATTGACCCGGAATCTCCCAAATGCCATTTTGATACACACCAAATGAGATTTATTTCAGTGCTTGCTGATTTTATTTTAGTTGAATACACACACGCTCCTGTGTTTGATTTCCTTTATTATAAATACGACTTACTTCCAAATGACTCACATACCAGTGGGATGATTTTCTGCTTCAATTCATTGGAAATGGACAGCATTCAATAGGCAAGTGTGTCTGTCTGTCTGTTTCCAGCATTCTGTGGGTTCCACCAAGGGCACAAGTCCTAGGGCGCCTGAGGTCCATTCAACAAGCAATGTAAAAACGGCGAGGCAGGTTCAAAAGAAAAACACCCTTCCTCTCTTCAAATGCGTTCCAGTTTCCACTACTCAAGGTAGGGAGAAGGATCCACAGAAGTCCCACGTTCGCAAAATTTCAACTTCTGGTGCTCACCAACAACTGACGAATGAAACACACTCCAAGAGAAAATAGTCAACCCCGTCCCCTGCAGTAACTTCACGTGCAACCCTACACCGCAATATGTCCTATTCAGAAATTCACACTGAATGTCATCTTCCATGAACACAAACACACAGACAATCCCCCCACAGGTTCAGAAGACTCACGACGGCAAAACTCGATGTTTCCCATGTCTGGGCTCATCCTGAAACGCAGCCGTCACTATCCAGTTGTCCCTCTTGTGTAGACAGAAACCTGGGCTCCTCATTACTTTATGTCGGATTGACTGAGTATGTGATGGTGTGTGTGTGTGTGCGTGCGTGAACCCCCTCGTGGGTGTGTGTGTGTGTACGTGTATGTGTGTGTGTGTCAGTTTGTGTGCGCATGCACTCCTGCGTTTGGGTGGAGACTTTTCCTGAGATCACTGGCACACAAACAGAGCCCTCTTGCTGTGTTTGTTCCTCCCTTTGGATCTCCTGGTCCTCCCTTGCAGAGAAGTGAGTGTGTCAGTGTTCATGGACTCCTGAGGTGTCAGTTTCCTTGAAGAGAGGTTCAGCAGGGAGCTTTGCTGTTCAGGATGATGGTTGTTCATCCCATTCTTGTATTTTGATGGATGAATCACAAGCACGTTGGGAGGCAGGGTACATTCGACTTTTCTGACGTTGAAGTCAGGCTTGGTTTTGTTTTGCTCTTGGAGGAACTTCCAGTGGTCTAAGGTGCTTTCCTGAGTGGCTCTTTCCACTAAGTGCTCCTCCAAGTCGGGTACCTGGAGGCAGGGTTCTCTCTGGAGCTCTCCTTGCGTTGCTTGCCTGTCTTTGTGTTCAGCGCCAGGGGCTCCTGGTTCCCTGCCTATTGACACACTCTCACTGCATCTTTCCAGTTCACTCTTCTGGATGTAAAAGGACATAGGCCTGTTGACTCAGGACAGAAGCGATGCTACAGGCAGTGACCTTGGTGTCATCTATTTTATACCACTGGCCTCCTGGAGCTTTGACATAAGAGAGGTAATGTCCGTTGTGACAACTCCACCCAGCGTGGACCAGCACAGCATAGAGGACATAGACTAGAGGTCCTGTGTTCTGCTGAGACATGTATGGCTGCATGTCAAGGCACTCAGGGTATTGCACATTCTTGGCAAGTTTGTTGCCTGTGACATCGGAGAATCTCTTCAATACAAGGATGAGGACCTTGGCAGAAGTGTGTAGAGTGAACGTCTTGGAGGCAGGTGCCTTCTAGAGACAAAGACCACAATGATAGGCATTCTCTCCATTGAGTTCTTCGGGCTTCACCACCTGTTCCAAAGCTTGCTTCACACTCTGAGCTGCCTGGATATCCAGGGCGATGTCCAGGTAAGGGTCAAAGGTGTCCGAAACGCCCTGGCAGTGGAGACACTTGATTTGAGATCTCCAGCAGCCTCCAAATATCTGGTGGATGAGGGTGGTGTCCTCAGAGTCATGATCTACCTGCTTGTGCCCGGGAAGGCATGCCTTTTTCATCGCATCCACAATAAACATCAGAAACTCATGGGCATCTTCCTGCTTGCCTCGATGGAAGCCAGCAGCCAATGCCTGTGAGGGCTGGATGATGTGGCCAGGACAGTGGAGGGCCCGTGTAATGTGAGCTTCCATCGTACACAGCATGCAGCACTTGTGACGCTGACAAAGTTGAGAGTGCTCCTGCGACAGCATGTAGTTGGCAAGGGGTGGTGTGTATGTCAGGCACTGCAGGGAAGCATTCAAGTAGCAAGTATTTCCCATATTCTGGAGCCCAGCCCCCACCGCAGCAGGTCTCCTGCTACTGAGAGGAAGCTTCTTTCTGGGGGCAGGCTGTCTTGCCACAGGAGCCAAATCATCACAGAGGTTGACTTGGGTCTCAGATGACAGTGATGACTTCTCAGGTAGAGAAGTCCGCTGAATTTCAGCAAAAGCTGCATCTGGCCGAGAAGATATGAGTTTTGAAAAGCGGTTGAACTGCCACTCACCTCCCAAGTGGAGTGAATCGGCCTCCATGTCGCCAGGAGCAAGGATCACAAGCTTTTTCTGCTGGGACCACACGTTGCAGAAAGACGCTATCTCTTCCGAGAGTCTTTTTTTTTTTTTTTTTTTTTTTTTTTTTTTTTTTTTTAAAAAGACATTTATTCAGCGTCACGATCAGACTATTACATTTAGCAATCAACAGCATGGGTGCAAAAAAAAAAAAAATCTACATTAAAACCCTTTGTTGGAATGCTTTACACTTTCCACAGAACAGAAACTAAAATAACCTGTTATACAATTAGTCACAAATACAGTCCTCGAGTTTTTTGCCCATACACATGAGTATTTGTCTAAAACATGTCTTCTTTGTAGCAGCTAGGCCCTGCCACCACTGTGCTTGGCTGAGTTCACGAATCTGTTGTAACCTGTAGCTTCCCTGTCACTTCTCTGGCTCTCCTCTCCTGCTAAGCTTTGTTTCCTAATTAAAATCTTCTGCCACTGCCATAGCTACTGCTGCTGCTGGAACCGCCATAGCCACCTTGGTTTCGTGGTTTTGCAAAGTATTGGCCTCCACCGCCATAGGGGCCAGAGCTTCTGCCTCCAAAATTTCCTCCCTTCATGGGTCCAAAATTTGAAGACTGATTGTTGTAATTGCCAAAATCATTGTAGCTTCCACCACCTCCAAAATTGCTTCCATCATTACCAAATCCATTATAGCCATCCCCACTGCCACCATATCCACCACCACCACGGCTGCCACCAAAGCCACCACGACCACTGAAGTTTCCTCCACGACCGAAGTTGTCATTCCCACCGAAACCACCTCCACGACCACCACCAAAGTTTCCAGAGCCACTTCGACCTCTTTGGCTGGATGAAGCACTAGCCATCTCTTGCTTTGACAGGGCTTTCCTAACTTCACAGTTGTGGCCATTCATAGTATGGTATTTCTGAATGACAATCTTATCCACGGAGTCATGGTCGTCAAAGGTTACAAAGGCAAAGCCCCTTTTCTTGCCACTGCCTCGGTCAGTCATGATTTCAATCACTTCAATTTTCCCATACTGTTCAAAATAATCTCTTAGGTGATGTTCTTCAGTGTCTTCTTTAATGCCACCAACAAATATCTTTTTCACAGTTAAGTGGGCCCCTGGTCTTTGAGAATCTTCTCTTGAGACAGCTCTCTTTGGTTCCACAACTCTTCCGTCCACCTTGTGTGGCCTTGCATTCATAGCTGCATCCACCTCCTCCACAGTGGCATATGTGACAAACCCAAAGCCCCTGGAACGCTTGGTGTTTGGATCTCTCATTACCACACAGTCCGTGAGCGTTCCCCATTGCTCAAAATGGCTCCTCAGGCTCTCATCGGTTGTTTCAAAGCTCAACCCTCCAATGAAGAGCTTCCTCAGCTGTTCGGGCTCTTTAGGAGACTCTGACTTAGACATGACGGCAGGGAGAAGAGAGACTTTAACGATGCTTCTTCGGCGGCGTCCACGGGCAGAAAGCCCGAGAGAGTCTTCAAATGACGTGCCATCTGGCTGCATCAGCCCTTATATAACTCACCCCCGCCTACCGCGAACACCCCACCCACCCATCAGGTACGCGGTCCACCAATCCAATATCAGCACTCAGTTAAAGAATGAGTCATAGGGTGTGTCCCCTTGTATTCCCCAGGGAGTTCACTTAAAACTCCTGGGGAATGCGTTAGTTTACTTAAAACAGTGGTAGGGAATAATTCTGTCCTTACAAAACAATGTGTGTGTTTGTGTGTATGTGTTTGCTTGCGTGAACTTGTGGGCATGCGGAATCATGCCCATGTGAGTGTTTCTTTGTTTTTGTTTATATGTCTGGGTGTGTGTGTGTTTGAGCTGCGATGTGCTTCTAACTATGTGCTCTTGGCAGATACGATCATCCTTTCAGGCATTGAAGGACAGGAAGTCAGACCTGTACTTTCTGACTTGAGAATCATCAATGAAGTACAGTTAGTAACACAGTGTATTTGTTTCCTTAATATCAAAGAAGAAATCCGTGCAGTCTAATAAGTATTCTAGCGATAACCTTTCCATGTTCAGCCTATTGATTCTGTGTTCGAGTGAGATGACTTACCAGTGGGGACCAAGACATGTCTTTGCAGGAAATGCTCTTGTGGAAGCTATATACCGAAATCATAAAACATCAAGTGTCGGAAACATGCACTGAACTTAGACGAAATACTCAGTGTCCAAATTAGACTGTGAAAGACTTTCAGGAAATCATGCCATCACCGACATACCAATTGATGACATTCCCCGTATTTATGATTGCAAGTAAAGAGAAATACTCATGACATTCTATTTCCAGTGATTGAGGTCATATGACCGCAATTTAAGAAATCATGAAATCAGAAAACTTGACTAATCACAATTTAATCCAACTAAAACCTTTGGTTCATTTAAGAAAGGATGAATATAAAACAACATATCACACAGCATGGGAGATAATATTTTAATACGTATGTGATAATGGATCAACATTTGAGAGAGATGAAATAAATAGTTGTAAATTTGAGAATAGCATATAACGAGAATTAAACACTGTAAATGCCTGGGTGATGGGAGTGAGTCCCTGTCTCAGGAGGAAACATAGAGATTTAAAAGCAGGGCGTCTAAAAGAGATTTGCATACCATTGTTAAAACTGGCGGTTGTTTTAGTAAGAAAGGGAAAAATAAACCATTTGTCTTAGGGATTGTTGCATGTATTTTTCATCGTCTGAGATGTTGCTTCCAATTCCAGTTAAGCATTGTGTGGTGGACTTGCAGTTACCACATTTGGTGGAAAATGTCATGCTGATGAAGGTAGACTTGTTTCCCAAACTAAGAGGGACAGAATTTGGGTGTTTCTTTGGGACTTTTGGCTTACTAGGAATAAAGATCCTGGCTCTGGGGATTTTCTTAAAATTTTTCAGATAATGAGAAAGAGAATAGAATTTAGGCCAGGTGCCAAGGCCTCGAGGTGTACAGAAGCATCCCCGGTCTCAGGGCCCATGAAATCAGGATGATTTTAGGGAGGATGGTGGAATGAGGAGAGTGTGACCTTTGGTCTCCTTTCTTTCCCTTTTCTTTTCATGGGTCAAGTGTGCTCTATCAGAAGGCTTCCCCTTTCTGTTGGACAGAGTCCTGGAAGAAGAAATGAGCGCTGCTGAGAAAGATGCTCCACAAGGAGGAAGGAGTCACTATTTTCAGGAGCATGATCCCCAGAAGCATGAGAAATCCAGATGCCATGGCTTTACACAGGATGCTGGAGTTTCTTTCCTCTGGATCCGGGAACTTGGCATCAGTGTTCTGTAATGCCCATAACTGATTTTGAGGTGAGTCCACTTGATAACCTGTCTGCGTGTCATGCTCATTACACTGCAATTCACACACACGTCACACCGAAACCCTCTGAATGAGCATATTTATGTGCTTGAACAGTGTTGCATCCAATATTCTGTGATTCTACAGAGTCCTGAGTTCTGTCCTGGACATCTCTGCTCTTGGGTAGGTCAACTTTGATCACTATACCTAATGATAAATGTACCATTAAATCTAATCAGCAAATACACTAAAGTAAGGGGCCATTCTCCATAATTGTTTCACTCTGGTAGGTCAACTTTAATAACTGTACCTAAGAAGAAATGGATCTGTGATGATTCCACATCAAAGAACCTGTTGATTTTTTGTCATTTGAATGAATTATGTTAACATTTAAATAGAGTTTAAAACCCCTGATTTCCCATGAAATCTAATCAGCCATGAAATCTAATCAGCAGATACACAAAAGGAAGGGGCCATTCTCCAAAATCGTTTCCACTGAAACACCACCACCAATAAACAAGTCTCATTGCAGGAAAGGGATCCTGCTTCCAAGATCCAGTTTGCACAGTTGGACGATTGACCCAGAATCTCCCCTAATGCCATTTTTTTACACCCCAAGTGAGATTTATTTCTGGGTTTTCTAATTTTAGTTCAGCTGAATACACACACTCCTGTGTTTCAATTTCTTTCAAACACCTTTTAATAATGAAGTATCTTGCTGCTTCACCGCTTATATAACTAATGCCCACCCACTGGTTCCACTACATTTACCCATCAATTACCCAATTTACCAATGAAATATCAGCAGTCAATTAAGTTTTGTGTCTTAGGTTGTATCCTTTTGCATTCCTCTGGGAATTTAATGGACACAGCTTAAATTGTGATTATGGAACAGTTGAATCAGATTTACTAATCAGTGTTATGGGCAAATATGATAGGAGTGGAACTGGGTTAGGACAGTGGCTACACATTTGCCTTATTTCATGTAAAACAATGCCAGTTAACAATTGTGTACATATTAAACAGTTTGTGTCTGTGTGTGTATTTGTATCTTTGTGTCTGGATGTGACTGTGTGTGTGTGTGTTGAGAAGTACTTCCAAGCATGTGCATCTGGGAGATAAGATCATTCTTTCCACGATTGAACGACAAGAAGTTGGAACTACATTTTCTGATTTGAGAATGTGTAGCGATGTTATGTAATTAACACAGCATATTGTGTCTTAATTAACATGGAGAGATCAATGGAGTCAAATTGACATTCCAGAGATAACCTTACCATTTTTGACCAATTGATTCTATATCACGTTGTAATGATCTGGCTGTGAGGACAAGACAAGTCTTTGCATGAAATGGTCTTGTGGAAGCAATATATGCAAATAATAAAGCATCAAAAAGGACTATGCCTTCAATTTGCAGAAATATTCACTTAAGTTTGATGAAATTCTCAATGCCCAAAATAGACTACAGAACACTTTCAAGAAAACATGCTATAACCCAGAGATTAATTGATGACATCCACCGAAGTGATGAGTGCAAGAAAAGAGAAATATTCATGGAATTTTATATCCAAGCGTTTCTTGTATATGACAGCATATTTTGAAAAGTCAAAATCAGAAAAACTTGACAAATAGGAAGATATCTAAGCTAAAACCTTTTGTTCATTAAAGGAGCGATGAGAGGCAGTTCCAAGATGGCCGAATAGGAACAGATCCAGCCTCCAGCTCCCAGCGTGACACAGGAGACGGGTGATTTCTGCATTTCCAACTGAGGTACCGGGTTCATCTCACTGGGGCTTGTTGGACAGTGGGGGCAGGACAGTGAATGCAGCACACAGAGCAACCGAAGCAGGGTGAGCCATCACCTTACCCAGAAAGTGCAAGGAGGAAGGGAATTCCCTTTCCTAGCCAAGGGAAACCGTGATACACAGCACCTGGAAAATTGGGTTACTCCCACCCTAACACTGTCCTTTATCAAGGGTCTCAGCAAACGTCACACCAGGAGATTATATCCCGCATCTGGCTTGGAGAGTCCCACGCCCACAGAGCCTCCCTCATTGCTAGCCCAGTAGTCCAAGATCTAACTGCAAGGAGGCTGCAAGGCTGGGGGAGGGGCGCTCGCCATTGCTGAGGCTTGAGTAGGTAAACAAAGTAGTGGGGAAGCTCGAACTGGGTGGAGCCCGCCACAGCTCAAAGAAGCCTGCCTGCCTCTGTAGACTCCACCTCTGGGGAGAGGGCATAGCCAAACAAAAGACAGCAGAAACCTCTGCAGATTTAAATGTCCCTGTCTGACAGCTTTGAAGAGAGTAGTGGTTCTCCCAGCATGGTGTTTGAGATCTGAGAACAGACAGACTGCCTGCTCAAGTGGGTCCCTGACCCTGGAGTAGCCTAACTGGGAAACACCCCCACTAGGGTCAGATTGACACCTCACATCTCACACAACCGGGTACCCCTCTGAGACGAAGCTTCCAGAGGAATAATCAGGCAGAAACATTTGCTGTTCAGCAATATTTACTCTTCTGCAGCCTCCACTGCTGCCACCTAGGCAAACAGGGTCTGGAGTGGACCTTGAGCAAACTCCAACAGACCTGAAACTGAGGGTCATGACTATTAGAAAGAAAGCTAACAAACAAACAGAAAGGACATCCACACCAAAACCCCATCTGTACATCAACATCATTAAAGACCAAAGGTAGATAAAACCACAAAGATGGGGAGAAAGAAGTGCAGAAAAACTGAAAATTCTAAAAATCTGAGCAACACTCCCCCTCCAAAGGAATGCAGCTCCTCTCCAGCAATGGAACAAAGCTGAACAGAGAATGACTTTGACGAGTTGAGAGAAGAAGGTTTCAGACGATCAAACTTCTCCGAGCTAAAGGAGGAAGTTCGAACCCATAGCAAAGAAGCTAAAAACCTTGGAAAAAGATTTCCTGAATGGCTAACTAGAATAACCAAAGTAAAGAAGTCCTTAAATGACCTGAGAGAGCTGAAAACCATGACACAAGAACTACATGACAAATGCACAAGCTTCAGTAACCGACTCGGTCAACTGGAAGAAAGGGCGTCAGTGATTGAAGATCAAATGAATAAAATGAAGTGAGAAGAGAAGTTTAGAGAAAAAAGAGTAAAAAGAAATGAACAAAGCCTCCAAGAAATATGGGAATATGGGAAAAGGCAAAATCTACGTCTGATTTGTGTACCTGAAAGTGAGGGGGAGAATGGAACCAAGTTGGAAAACATTCTGCAGGATATCATCCAGGAGAACTCCCCCAACCTAGCAAGGCAGGCTGACATTCAAATTCAGCAAATACAGAGAATGCCACAAAGATACTCCTCTAGAAGAGCAACTCCAAGACACATAATTGTCAGATTCACCAAAGTTGAAATGAAGGAAAAAATGTTAAGGGCAGCCAGAAAGAAAGGTCGGGTTACCCACAAAGGGAAGCCCATTAGGCTAACAGTGGATTTCTCGGCAGAAACTCTACAAGCCAGAAGGGAGGGGTGGGGCAATATTCAACATTCTTAAAGAAAAGAATTTTCAACCCAGAATTTCATATCCAGCCAAATTAAGTTTCATAAGTGAGGGAGAAATAAAATCCTTACAGACAAGCAAGCGCTGAGAGATTTTGTCACCACCAGGCCTGCCCTACAAGAGCTCCTGAAGGAAGCACTAAACATGGAAATGAACAACCGGTACCAGCCACTGCCAAAACATGCCAAAATGTAAAGACCATCGATGCTAGGAAGAAACTGCATCAACTAATGAGCAAAATAACCAGCCAACATCATAATGACAGGATCAAGTTCACATGTGACAATATTAACCTAAATGTAAATGGGCTAAATGTTCCAATTAAAAGACACAGACTGGCAAGTTGGATAAAGAGTCAGGAGCTCTTATAGGGCAGGCCTGGTGGTGACAAGACCCAGCAGTTTGCTGTATTCAGCAGACCCATCTCACGTGCAGAGACACACATAGGCTTAAAATAAAGGGATGGAGGAAGATCTACCAAGCAAATGGAAAACAAAAAATGGCAGGGGTTGCAATCCTAGTCGCTGATAAAACAGAGTTTAAACCAAGAAAGATCAAAAGAGACAAAGAAGGCCATTACACAATCGTAAAGGGATCAATTCAACAGGAAGAACTAACTATCCAAAATATATATACACCCAATTCAGGAGCACCCAGATTCATAAAGCAAGTCCTTAGAGACTTACAAAGAGACTTAGACTCCCACACAATGATAATGGGAGACTTTAACACCCCACCGTCAACATTAGATCAACGAGACAGAAAGTTAAGGATATACAGGAATTGAACCCAACTCTGCACCAAGCAGACCTAATAGACATCTACAGAACTCTCCACCCCAAACCAACAGAATATACATTCTTCTCAACACCATATCGCACTTATTCCAAAATTGACCACATAGTTGGAAGTAAAGCACTCCTCAGGAAATATAAAAGAACAGAAACTATAACAAACTGTCTCTCAGACCACAGTGCAATCAAACAAGAACTCAGCATTAAGAAACTCAATCAAAACTGCTCAATTAAATGGAAACTAAACAACCTGCTCCTGAATGACTACTGGTTACATAACGAAATGAAGGCAGAAATAAAGATGTTCTTTGAAACCAATGAGAATAAAGATACATCATAACAGAATCTCTGGACACATTTAAAGCAGTGTGTAGAGGGAAATTTATAGCACTAAATTCTCACAAGTGAAAGCAGGAAAGATCTAAAATTGACATCCTAATATCACAACTAAAAGAACTAGAGAAGCAAGAGCAAACACATTCAAAAGCTAGCAGAAGGTAAGAAATAACTAAGATCAGAGCAGAACTGAAGGAGACAGAGACACAAAAAACCCTTAAAAAAGTCAATGAATCCAGAAGCTGATTTCTTGAAAAGATTAACAAAATTGATAGGCAGCTAGCAAGACTAATAAAGAAGAAAAGAGAGAAGAATCAAATAGATGCAATAAAAAATGATAAAGGGGATATCACTACTGACCCCACAGAAATACAAAGTACCATCAGAGAATACTAAAAACACCTCTACATAAATAAGCTAGAAAACCTACAGTAAATGGATAAATTCCTGGACACATACATTCTCCCAAGACTAAACCAGGAAGAAGTTGAATCCCTGAATAGACCAATAACAGGCTCTGAAATTGAGGCAATAATTAATAGCCTATCAACCAAAAAAGTCCAGGACCAGAAAGATTCATAGCCGAATTCTACCAGAGGTACAAGGAGGAGCTGGTACCATTCCTTCTGAAACTATTCTAATCAATAGAAAAAGAGGGAATCCTCCATAACTCATTTTATAAGGCCAACACCATCCTGATACCAAAGCCTGACAGAGACACAACAAAAAAAAGAGAATTTTAGACCAATATCCCTGATGAACATCCACGCAAAAATCCTCAATAAAATACTGGTAAACCAAATCCACAGCACTTCAAAAAGCTTATCCACCATGATCAAGTGGGCTTCATCCCTGGGATGCAAGACTGGTTCAACATACACAAATCAAGAAACGTAATCCAGCATATAAACAGAACCAAAGACAAAAACCACATGATTATCTCAATAGATGCAGAAAAGGCCTTTGACAAAATTCAACAGCTCTTCATGCTAAAAACTTAATAAATTCAGAAATGATGGAACATATCTCAAAATAATAAGAGTTATTTATGACAAACCCACAGCCTATATCATATTGAATAGGCAAAAACTGGAAGCATTCCCCTTGAAAGCTAGCACAAGACAGGGATGCCCTCTTTCACCACTCCTATTCAACATAGTATTGAACTTCTGGCCAGGGCAACCAGGCAAGAGAAAGAAATAAAGGGTATTCAAATAGGAAAAGAGGAAGTCAAATTGTCCCTGTTTGCAGATGACATGATTGTATATTTAGAAAACCTCATCCTCTCAGCCCAAGATCTCCTTAAGCTGATAAGCAACTTCAGCAAAGTCTCAGGATACAAAATCAATTTGCAAAAATCACAAGCATTCTTATACACCAATGACAGACAAACAGAGAACCAAATCATAAGTGAACTCCCATTCACAATTGCTTCAAAGAGAATAAAATATCTAGGAATTTAACTTACAAGGGATGTGAAGGACCTCTTCAAGGAGAACTACAAACCACTGCTCAATGAAATAAAAGAGGACAGAAACAAATGGGAGAACATTCCGTACTTTCCATGCTCATGGATAGGAAGAATCAAGAATCAATATAGTGAAAATGGCCATACTGTGCAAGGTAATTTATAGATTCAATGCCATCCCCATTAAGCTACCAGTGACTTTCTTCACAGAATTAGAAAAAACTACTTTAAAGTTCATATGGAACCAAAAAAGAGCCCGCATTGCCAAGACAATCCTAAGTCAAAAGAACAAAGCTGGAGTCATCACACTACCTGACTTCAAACTATACTACAAGGCTACAGTAACCAAAACAGCATGGTACTGGCACCAAAACAGAGCTATAGACCAATGGAACAGAACAGAGCCCTCAGAAATAATACCACACTTCTACAACTATCTGATCTTTGACAAACCTGACAAAAACAAGAAATGGAGAAAGGATTCCCTATTCAATAAATACTGCTGGGAAAAGTGGCTAGCCATAAGTAGAAAGCTGAAACTGTATCCTTTCCTTACACCTTATACAAAAATTAATTCAAGATGCATTAGAGACTTAAATGTTAGACCTAAAACCATAAAAACCCTAGAAGAAAACCTAGGCGATACCATTCAGGACACAAGAGTGGGCAAGGACTTCTTGTCTAAAACAACAAAAGCAATGGCAACAAAAGCCAAAATTGACAAATGGGATCTAATTAAACTAAAGAGCTTCTGCACAGCAGAAGAAACTACCATCAGAATAAACAGGCAACCTACAGAATGGGAGAAAATTTTTGCAATCTACTCATCTGACAAAGGGCTAATATCCAGAACCTACAAAGAACTCAAAGAAATTTACAAGAAAAAAACAAAAACAAAAAAAAAACAATCCCATCAAAAAGTGGGCAAAGGATATGAACAGACACTTCTCAAAAGAAGACATTTATGGAGTCAACAGACACATGAAAAAATGCTCATCATCACTAGCCATCAAAGAAAGGCAAATCAAGACCACAATGAGATACCGTCTCACACCAGTTAGAATGGTGATCATTAAAAAGTCAGGAAACAACAGGTGCTGGAGAGGATGTGGAGAAATAGGAACACTTTTACACTGTTGGTGGAACTGTCAACTAGTTCAACCATTGTGGAAAACAGCATGGCGATTCCTTAAGGATCTAGAACTAGAAATACCATTTGACCCAGACATCCCATTACTGGCTATATCCCCAAAGGATTAGAAATCATGCTGCTATAAAGACATGCACACATATGTTTATTGCATCACTATTCACAACAGTAAAGACTTGGAACCAACCCAAATGTTCATCAATGATAGACTGGATTAAGAAAATGTGGCACATATACACCATGGAATACTATGTAGCCATAAAAAAGGATGAGTTCATGTCCTTTGTAGGGACATGGATGCAGCTGGAAACCATCATTCTCAGCAAACTACTGCAAGAACAGAAAACCAAACACCACATGTTTTCACTCATGGATGGGAATTGAACAATGAGAACACCTGGACACAGGAAGGGGAATATCACACACCAGGGCCTGTTGTGGGGTGGGGGGAGGAGAGAAGGATAGCATTAGGAGATACGCCTAATGTACTTGACGAGTTAATGGGTGCAGCACACCAACATGGCACATGTATACATATGTAACAAACCTGCACTTTGTGCATATATTCCCTAGAATATAAACTATAATAAAATAAAATAATAAAATAAAAAAGGGACGATGAAAATAAATGAAATGTAACACACAGCATGTCAGATAATGTTTTAATACACATCTAAAAATGCCTTAAAATTCAATAGAAAGTAAATAAAATCTTCTAAAACTTGACAAAAGGAAAGAACAAAATTTACAGACTGGAAAAGCCTGGCTGACTGGAGTGATGTCCTGTCTCAAGAAAGAACAAACACACACACAAACAAGCAAAGGATTCTGAAAACAGAGAATCAAACAGATATTTGTACACCGTTCTTCCTTCTTCCTACTGGCACTCTTCATAGTAGGAAAAGGCAAAAACAACCCAAATGTGTCACGAATTGCTTCATCAGCTTTTTTGGATCTGAAATACTGCCTCAATTTTCAGTTACTCATTGTGGGGTGGACCTGCAGTTACCACATTTGGTCCAAAATTTTATGCTGATGAAGGTAGACCTGTCCTGCATTTTCAGAGGGACAGAATTCTGGTGTTTCTCCAGGTTCCTTGGCTTGCCAGGAATGAAGATCCGGGAAGAATGTATGTGTGTATGTATGTATGTACGTGTGTCCATAAGTATTTCCTGTTTTTAAATTTAAAAAATACGGGATACATGTGCAGAACGTACAGGTTTGTTGTATGGGTATCCTTTGCCATGATGGTTTGTTGCACCTATTGACTCATCCTCTAAGTTCTCTTCCCTCACCCCCAGTCCCCAGCGGACCGTGTTGTGCGTTGTTCCCCTCACTGTGTCCTTGTTTTCTCAAAGTTCAACTTTCACTTATTAGTGAGAACATGCGGTGTTTGATTTTTTTGTTACTGTGTTAGTTTGCTCAGTATGATGGCTTCATCCATGTGCCTGCAAAAGACATGATCTCATTCCTTTTTATGACTGCATAGTATTTTATGGTGTATAGGTACCACATTTTCTTTATCCAGTCTAGCACTGAAGCGCATTTGGGTTGGTTTCATGTCTTTGCTGTTGTATATAGTGCTGCAATAAACTTACATGTGCATGTGTCTTTATAGTGGAATGATTTATATTCCTTTGGGTATATAGCCAGTAATGGGATTACTGGATCAAATGGTGTTTCTGGTTCTAGATCCTTGAGGAATCACCATACTGTCTTCCACAATGGTTGAACTAATTTACAATTTCCCCAACAGTGTAAAAGTGTCCCTCTTTCTTCTCAGCCTCACCAGCATCTATTGTTTCTTAACTTTTTAATAATCACCATTCTGATGGGTGTGAGATGGTATCTCATTGTAGTTTTGATTTTCACTTCTCTGATGATCAGTATTGTTGAGCTTTTAAAAAATATATTTGTTGGTTAGATCAATGTCTTCTTTTGATAAGTTTCTGTTCATATCCTTTGCTCACTTTTGATGGGGTTGTTTGTTTTTGTTTTTTTGCTTGTAAATATGTTTAAGTTCCTTGTCAATTTTTGTTATTAGACCTTTGTCAGATGGGTAGGTTGTGATAATTTTCTCCCGTCCTGTAGGTTGATTGCTCATGCTGATGATAGTTTCTTTGCTGTGCAGAAGGTCTTTAGTTTAATTAGATCCGATTTGTCAATTTTGGCTTTTGTTACAATTGCTTTTGACATTTTTGTCATGAAATCTTTGTCCTTGCCTGTGTCCTGAATGATATTGCCTAGGTTTTCTTCTAGGGTTTTTATGGTTTTGGATTTTACATTTAAATCTTTAATCCAGCTTGAGTTAATTATTGTATAAGGTATAAGGAAGGGGTCAAGTTTTGGTTTTCTGTATATGGCAAGCCAGTTTTCCCAGCATCATTTACTGAATAGGAGATCCTTTCTCCCTTGCTTGTTTTTGTCAGGTTTGTCAAACATCAGGTGGTCATAGATGTGTGGTGTTATTTCTGAGGTCTTTGCTCTTCTCCATTGGTCTATATGTCTGTTTTGGCAGCAGTAGCCTGCTGTTTTGGTACCGTAGCCTTCTAGTACAGTTTGAAGTAAGCGTAATGCCTCCAGCTTTGTTATTTTTGTTTATGATTTTCTTGGGTATATGGGGTATTCTTTGATTCCATATGACATTTAAAATAGTTCTTTCTAATTCTGTGAAAAATGTCAATGGTATTTTGATGGATATAGCATTGAATCTATAATGTTTGGGCAGTATGGCCATTTTTACAATATTGATTCTTCCTATTCATGAAGATGGAATTTTTTCCATTTGTCTGTGTCCTCTCTTATTACCTTGAGCAGTGCTTTGCAGTTGTCCTTGAAGAGGTCCTTCACATCCCTTGTACTCCTAGTTGTATTCCTAGCTATTTTACTTTCTTTGTAGTAATTGTGAATGGGAGTTCACTCTTGATTTGGCTCTCTGCTTGACTATTGTTGGTGTAATGGAATGCTTGTGATTTTTGCACAATGATTTTGTATCTTGAGACCTTGGTGAAGTTGCTTATCAGTTCAAGAAGTTTTTCAGTTGAGATGATGGGTTTTCTAAATATGAAGTCGTGTCATCTGCAAACAGAGACAAGTTGACTTTCTCTCTTCCTATTTGAATACCCTTTATTTCTTTCTATTGCCTGATTGCCCTGGCGAGAACTTCCAATACTATGTTGAATAGAAGTGGTTACAGAGGGCTTCCTTGTCTTGTACCAGTTTTCAATTGAAATGCTTCCAGCTTTTGCCTATTCTTTATGATATTGGCTGTATGAAATAGCTCTTATTATTTTAAGGTATGTTCCATCAATACCTAGTTTATTGAGAGTTTTTAACAGGAAGGGATGTTGAATTTTATCAGAGGCATTTTTGCGTGTATCAAAATAATTGTCTGGTGTTTGTCTTTGGTTCTGTTTAAGTGATCAATTACATTTATTGATTTGTGTATGTTGACTCAGCCTTTCACCCCAAAGATGCAGCCCACTTGATCGTGGTGGATAAGCTTTTTGATGTGCTGCTGGATTCGGTTTGCCAGTATTTTACTGAGAATTTTTGCATCGATGTTCATCAGGGATAATGGCCTGAATTGAGCAGGTGTGTGTGTGTGTGTGTGTGTGTGTGTGTGTTTTCCTCGGTTTGCCAGTAGGTTGATGTGTGTGTGTGACGCGCGCGCGCGCGTGTGTGTGTGTGTGAATGTGTGATAGAGAGCCAAATTAAGGCAGAGGAGGCTCCCTGGCCTGTCATGACATTGAATGTTCTGAATTCAAGATGCTCTAATGGACTGTGTCAGTTGGCCTTCAGCCAGGAGGTGGTGCTTGCAAAAGACTGCCAGCTGTGGTGGTAGTGGTGAGATTTGGACTTGCCTTATGTTACCTATGGGAGGTACTCTGGTGTCTCAGGGAACGGGTAGAGCGAAAGGGCTTCTAAAAGTTTCTTCTGTTATTTGTGTTAATCTACCAGGGTAGGTGGTTGAGCAAAACCAGGTGGGAACTAGGTCAGGTAAAGTGATGCTCTGGCTCTCTACGTGTGGGACAAGCAGTGGCTCCAGTGGGAATTGGAAGGCAGTTCTTGGGCCACTGGGGTAATTTTCCAGAGAGAAGTGAAGCTGCCTCTGCCTCTGTACAAGGAGAGTCCATATGAAGAATGGGGAGTAGCAGCTTGGCGGTAAGCCCCATCCAGCTCCCACACGCTTGGCAAGGCAGGTCTCACACCCACAGTGTTCCACTGGGAGTAGTTAGCTAAGTTTCAAGAAGTCTGAACTCAGAGCTCAAAACTGACCCATACCATAAGCCTCTCCTATTGAGACAGTAACTGCAGCCTTCAGGCCACACCCCTCCTGATCCACCTGCAGAACAGGGGCATCCAGCTCCTGTGCTTGCTGCTGCATCACACGTCCCACTCACCTCTCAGTTCTGGCCTGGGGAGTTTGTCCCCACAGGAAATTATATCAAACATTTCAGTTGGGAGGTTCTCTCAACCTGTGACCACCATTTGAGTTAGCTGGCAGACTTCTGGGAGGTCCTCTGTGAGGTAGAATCAGAAATGGCTTCCCTCCATCCTGCCAGAAACTGGGAACGTGCTGGAGACTCAAAGCACATCCCAATGCCACTCCTCATATAGTCGTCACTCTTCACTGAATCACCTCCAGCCCTGAGTACGATTAAGGCCTTCCCCTATGGCCTAGATTGATAGATTTCCCAATGGAAGTGTATATTTTACAGTCAGTTTATCCCCATCTCACACCCTGGAAACTCAAAATTTTCTGCCTAGCTTATGGTGTAAGCTGCATCCTGCTGCTTCTTTCAAATGGTCTGTGGCTTATTTCAATTTTCCTGTTAAGTTCCTGTGTTGCTCCTTGAAAGAAAGTTCAGTGTGAATCTCTACACACCATTTTGTCTTTCCAAGTGCAAGAGGCAGGCTAACAATGCCTTCAATCCACCATCTTGGAAAACAAAAGTAACAGATTTCTCATTTTTAAAGGTTTTGTTAAGATCTGTTAATGACTCACAAAGAAATAGTATTGGGTATATTTGAAATTAGTATTTATTCATTTATGTTGATAAGTGAAAACACAAGATGGTTATCAAGATGGAAGTACTTAATATGTATATTTCTACATTCTTAGATGCAAATAACTTCACTTTTGATGTATTTTTATTTTACATCAGTTTCATTTCAACTTAGGTTTAAGGGGTTCTTGATAATCTGACATGATAAGTGGTGTTGGAATTGGCGTTAAAATCCACCATGCTCTACAGCACTTCATCCTTCTTCGGCAGGCACCAATTTGATCTTCTACTACTTTGCAGACATCTCTTCTGCAAACACCAGACAAATTGAGACAATGACCTTCAGCAGCACCCAAACCACCTCTTACTGCAGGAAAGAAGATCCAGTGAGATAGTCCACAAATGGAATGTAAATCCTTAAACACTCTTAAGTAACAGAATAAATTGAGTATGAGCATTTCTATGTGGGAGCTTTTGAAATGGTTGCTGCTCATATGTCAGAGACACATGCAGATTAAGAAAGGTAGTAGTTCCGATCCTGGTTTGGCACAACAGTCACGGTATTTTTGGTGGGGGAAAAGGGATGTGGGAGGGGATGGTACATCTTCATCTTTTCCTCTGGGTTTTCTCTCAGAAATGGCTGTTGCTTACTGCAGGGCAAAAATGCCAGTGTCTTCTGCCAGAGTGGGTTACTGAGGGCCATAGTGGTTCCACCTTGTGGCTGATACTGATACTCCCTTTCAGCTTTTTTCGTTCCTAGCCAAAAAAGATGTTTCTGCTGTCTCAGGTATGCTGATTTCAGGAGTTGTTTTTTCTATATGGCTATTCGTTTTTGTTTTTTTGTTTTTTTTTTTTCTTTCACTCTCTCTCTCTCTCTCTTTTTTTTTTTTTCTTTTTTGGCTTCACTGTGTTGCTGTAGTTTCTTAAGTGGTCCCTTGAACCCTCCCAGCGCTATTTTGGTTTGTACATAGCTATCTATAAATTTTTTCTTGGGGGAAGTGTAGAGTTAAAGGCTGGTATATCCTGCTCTTGCTCCCCCGAGTGATTTTATTCCCCCAAGCTAATATTTCAGACTTTCAATTTATTCGTGCTTTCATCTGTTCAAACAAGTGGAAATTACTTTTTCTCTCCACATTTATATTTGCTCTATCTACTTTAATTGCTAATAGTGTCTTAGTCATAGGATAGATTAGTTAGAAAAAAGTATATTTTTGACATTATAAATGATCCTTTCAATTTGTGTCTAAAACTGGAAAATATTAGAAAGCTTGACATTTATTATTGTGTCCAGACCAGTTTTTCCTCCAGATGACCTTTATTACAACAAAGATAATTTAATGAAGATCTCTCTAATGGTAAAGCTGGTGGCTTTGTGCTATTAGAATATCCTTAAAGTGACAGTCTGGTGGAAAGACCAACTAAAGCAAGGGTTAAGAGAAAAACAGTTATTACTTTCATTTTGGTCTCACTCTGCATTAAGAGTTTTCATTGTGTCAAAGATTTATTATTCATTAAGTAGCCTAATGTTCATTTAATAATAAATGGATCCTATTAAATATGATTTTTAAAATTATAATCACATTACTTTTATTCACATCTGTCTACTGATGCCATTCACAGATGAGAATGGTATAACGTTATTTTACTTTTTTCATTTTGCCACATCTTTATTTACTTAGGTTTATGCTGTATCGAACAATATATGTGTGGGAGTAATGGGTGATTCAGGACTGCATGAGGGGGAGGTTTAAGCTCTTTAACTTTGAACAATTAAAATTAGCAACATAATATTGAAATACATGCATAACACTCAAGTGGTACTTTCAAAATAGTGTATATTTCCTCTGTTTATTTGTAGCTTTTAAACCCAGCTAGAAGTATTCTATTTCTTTTAGGCACCATAAGTCTGAAAGTCTGTAGTGAAAGCTACAAGTAGTAAATGATGCTAATTCATGTGCTCCCACCTGTGGAAGAATTGAATGTCTTAGATAAAAAACGATGGTGCAATTGGTGTACCAAGTATCTTAGAATATAATTTGGTGGTGGTTTTTCTGTTTCTGTAGCAGAGTAACATATATAGTATATCCAAGTCATCAAGTTATTTAAATATGGCTTTAAACAGGGAGAACTGAAAATAATACTGTGAATCCTGGTAAGCATTTAAAAATAATGAGGAGAATATTGGCTTTATAAAGTCAAAATTTATCTGAATACAACCCATATAGCAATTTCATAGCAAAACACTTCCTTCAATCCTATTAAAGTCAGAAGGAAAAGAAGAATGCCCACTGTCAATGCTGTATTAATGTAGTTCTAAAAGTTTTGAACAATGAAACATATTGTAAGAAGAGAAGTCAGAGGAGATTTGAGCCCATTGTTTTTCCTCTCCTTCTATACCTCCCAAGATACCATTGGAATGTTGTAACATTTTGAAGAATCTATAGTAGTGTCGCAAATCATAGAATACTATGAATGCATCTGAATCTGAGATATCCCCAAAAGATACAAAATAGGTGTGACTAGAATGAAAGAAAGATTTAGGCTTTTGGCCATGACTGCAAGTGAGCTGCTCTCAAGTGACTGCTGCTATAGAACATATGTATAGTAGAGGATCTCTTTGAAATATTTCTATCCCTGAAAATGATTAGGCAAGTTCTTAAAATATCTCCTCTTTCAAACACAAAAATAGTCTGTGAACTGGAGCTTGAGCAGTGGGCACTTTGTATTGGATAGCTGATGGAGGGGGGTGAGGGTTTCCCAGATCTTCTGGGAAGATCTGCTATGATCAGTAATGCCAATGATGGTACTACTGACTCTTGGGCCATCAGAAATTCCAGTTTGTTAATGCTGAAACTTCTATATTGAGTTAAAGCATTGAGTCAGCTTCACGGAGGAAGTCTGGATAATAGCATTCTCATTTCAGACCATAAAATGATGTCAGGTTAAGGATGAACAATGAGTTCAGTATTAAAAATGATCAGGTAAGCAAGATACCATGAATAAAAGTTAATGAAATGAATAGCATATCTAGACCCTTTAAAACTAAATATATTGAAATCGTCAATGTGAAGAAATAATTAAGCAGGTATGTATCAATTGTTTAAAGAAGCAATCTACTATTACAAAGATGTAAAAACAATAGTAAAACAATATAGTTGATAGAAAAAATGGGCAGATCTGGCTGGGCATGGTGGCTCATACCTGTAATCCCAGCACGTTGGGAGGCCAAGATGGGTGGATCATGAGGTCAGGAGTTCAAGACCAGCAGGTCCAAGATGGTGAAACCTTGTGGCTACTAAAAATATATATATATAAAAATTAGCCGAGCATGGTGGTGGGTGCCTGTAGTCCCAGCTACTCAGGCGGCTGAGATAGAAGAATAGCTTGAACCCGGGAGGTGGAGGTTGCAGTGAGCCAAGATTACACCACTGCACTCCAGCCTGGGCAACAGAGCGAGACTCCATCTCCAAAAAAAAAAAAAAAAAAAAAAAAAAAGGCAGGTCTGAAACAAAAAATAATTTAAAAATAAATGCAAGTTATTAATGATATATTAGACACAGGTAAGAGGATAACTAGTGAAGAAAAAATGTTTAAATGATATACCCAGAATGTAGCATGGAAACACAAGGTCTAACATTTATTTAATTCGAATATGGGGGGAGAGAAGTGTAAAATGATTCACCATTTCAAGAGATTCTCAAAAAGAAATTAAGAAAAGGTATAAATCCATTGATTCAAAGAATATATTTCTAACAGATGATATAAAAATAAACTCACTTTAGTTAAATTATAAAACATTAAAACCAAACACCAGACCATACAAACATTGAAAAAAAGGATAATTTATAATGAAATAATATTTATCTGATTATTATAGTAAAGCAAAAACTAAAAATGAGTAAACTAGTATCAACAAATGTCGAGAGCAAATAACTGTTAATATAGAATTGGGTACTCAGTAATGCTGTCTTTCAAGATCAAAAATCACAATATGAAATTGACAGATAAAAATGAAAATTGTTCACTACCAAGAGATCTGCAGCAAATAAAATTTCAAAGGCTACATATCAGAAAGAAAGAATTTATACCAAAAGCTGATATTAGAGTCAACTTGGAATTCCATAAATATCACTGAACTGATGATAATAGTAACACTTTCTGACACGTGGGGATTCTGAAAAGAAGTGAACTTTTACTTTTGTTTAGAATTTAGAAAGTTATAGAAAAATGCTCTTGCCCTGACAAAGAGAATAAGCTGGATAATCTATAGATCCTAGATTTCATTTTAAAACACAGAACTGAGGTCTCAAAAAAAGCTAATTAACTTAAATTCAGAGTGATGAAGCCCTGCTGAAAAAAGAACAGATCCACAGATGCTTTGTGCCTAGCTGAGTTGCAGCAGCAGAAGCAGGAGGAAGCTGCCCTTGATGGAGATAACAAGGAAACAAGTGAATCTCCAACAAATGTTGAAAGGCTGAGTGTGGGCTTGTGATAGTTTAGCATCATCAGTAGGGACCCAAACACACTCACTCTCACTCACTCTCACTCACGATTGCTTCTTTCTTTCTTTCTTTCTTTCTTTCTTTCTTTCTTTCTTTCTTTCTTTCTTTCTTTCTTTCTTTCTTTCTTTCTTTCTTTCTTTCTTTCTTTCTTCCTTCCTTCCTTCCTTCCTTCCTTCCTTCCTTCCTTCCTTCCTTTCTTTCTCTTTCTTTCTTTCTCTCTTCTTTCTCTTCCTTTCCTTTTCTCTTTCTTTCTTTCTTTCTTTCTTTCTTTCTTTCTTTATTTTCTTTCTTTCTTTTTCTCTCCTTCCTTCCTTCCTCCCTCCCTCCCTCCCTCCCTTCCTTCCTTCCTTCCTTCCTTCCTTCCTTCCTTCCTTCCTTCCTTCCTTCCTTTCTCTCTCTCTCTGTCTCTCTCTCTCTCTCTCTCTCTCTCTCTCTTTCTCTCTCTCTCTCTCTTTCTCTCTCTCTTTATTTCTTTGGAGTCTCACTCTGTTGCCCAGGCTGGAGTGCAATGGCGTGATCTTGTCTCACTGCAACCTCCGCCTCCACTGCAACCTCCACCTCCAGGGTTCAAGCGATTCTCCTGACTCAGCCTCCCGAGTAGCTGGGACTACAGGTTCATGCCACCATGCCCGGCTAATTTTTTGTATTTAGTAGGGACGGGGTTTCACCGTGTTAGCCACTGACCTCGTGATCTGCCCACCTCGGCCTCCCAAAGTGCTGGAATTACAAGCGTGAGCCACAGCGCCCGCCCCCACTAATGGTTTTTTCATGACCTATCTTGTGTGCTCCTAGGTAAGATCTGATGGAGAGCAGAATTACCTGAGACACTTTTGAGGGACAGGCATGTAGGAACTGCTGCAATTTGAAGTGAGAGTAAGGTAAAGGTCTTACTGTGAGAATCGGGTAAAATCCTCTGTTACTAGGGGTGGGTGGGGGAGCAGAGACAATGCCCCCTTCACTCTCTTCTCTCACAGGTGCATAAGCAGAGGGGCCTGATGAGGTCTGAAGGCAGGGCAGGGCAGGTAGATGAGAGAAGCAGATTCTTGGTCTTTCACTGAGTGTGAGGCAGCTACTGCCCAAGGCTGGGCAAGGGATAGGAGCCCTGAGAGATTCTTGAGGTGCAGAGATAGAGGCTTGCTGAGGATGAAAGTGTACAGGAGAGCTAAGAGAGGCTCCAGTGCTGACCATGGCATTCAGCAAGAAGAGAAAATCTGTAGGTAGTGGTTTATGAGGGAAAATCATGAGTTCAATTTTGGATATCTATGACTTTTGAAATTAAGTGTCAAGTAGATATACCAGTTATGCAGTTGGATAATTTATTATAAGCCTGCAGTTCAAAAGGAGGTCCAAAAGGAGAATTGAAAAGGATGAGACTTGCTGAGCCCCTCCAGAGTGTGTGGTGAGGGAGAAGAGAAGAGAATCAGGAACTGAGCTCCGGAGCTCTCCAATAGGAAGTGTGATGGGAAAAGATGAGGAAGAAACAAAGGAAGCTGAAGTGGTAGCTCCAGTGAGATAGGCTGAGAATCAAGTGAATGTGCTGTCCTGGAAGCCAAGTGAAGAAAGTATACTATGAAGAAGGAAGTGATTATTTGTGTCAAATGCTGCTAATAGGCCAATTAAAGTTGTAGTAAAAAATGATCATTGGATCTAGCAATATGGAGATTATTGGTAACTTTGACAAGAGTGGTGTCAATAACATGATCGAAAAAAGGCGAGAGAGCCCAACTGGGATATATTTAAGAGACAATGAGAGGAGAGGAATTGAAGGCAGAGAGTATGGACAACGATTTTAAGATGTTTTGCTGAAAACTGGAGCAAAAAATAGGATGACAGCTGGCATCAGAAGAAAAGCAAGGACATACTTAACAGCATATTTGTATGCTGATGGTAATAATTTACTAGCATAAAAATTGATGACACAGTCACAATTGATGACACATGATATAGTGAACTGCAACAGGAAAATCCCCAAGTACACAGCAAAGAGGGAAGATAATATACAAATATATTTTTTAAAAAATTATTTGAATCTCTGAAACATCTGTTTTGACATTAACCTTTCATTCCTGCAATAGTTATTTTAAGCATGTTCTCGTTTGTCCAGTGTTGCCAGGTTATTATAAAGTATATTAGACTTTATGAAAAACATTTTTTAAAATATTAGTTTTTTTCTCATTTGTTTCATTAATTTATATTTTGTATTTATAACTTTCCCTTTATCTTCTTTAGGTGTATTATGCTGTTTTTTTTCCCCCAAAGCCCTCAAAATGCATGCTTAGACCATTAAATTTTAGCCCGTTTAGTATTGAAAGTGATGTTACCCATTTCTGTGTGGTTACCTGTAATATACCATGAGCGGCACTTCTTGGTGTCTTTACTTATTATTAATTCACTTGTCTGAAGTTCCTTTAACTCTCCTTTCTAGTCCTAAGTTTCACTTTGTGAATCATTTTTTATTCATAGACACGTAAAATAGAATTTACTTTGAAGTCTCTGATATAATTTTCACTTATTCTAGGATTATGATTTTTCTGTTTGTCTCTTTGAATAAAACTTTCAGATTTGTCAGCATTCATTTAGCAGTAGCTCCTGTTGATAGAATTCCATCCATCTCCTTTGACCTAGTGAGCAAATATAATAATAAATGCTGCTGAAATTCAATCCTGTCAGATCTAACTGCCTGCATATAAATTTCCAGGTCCCACAAAGGCATCTCATTGAGGTCACATTCTGTTGTATCCTTACTTTGTATCTTGAGATGCCTTGGTGGGGCATGGAAATTTATATGTAGGCAGTTTGATCTGACAGCATTGAATTTCAGCAGCATCCATTATTATATCCACTCACTAGATCAAAAAACATGGATGGAATCTTATCAACAGGAGCTACTGCTAAATGAGTCTCTTTTCTATTTTTCCCTATTATAATCCTAGTGAAGCTGTAAATATTAGGTTCTTGAACCCACAGGACTGATTCTAGGATCTTGTCTGGCCAGGGATATAGCCTTCTAATCTGCAGAACCTTAGAGTAATCAGCTACCAACTTACCTGGGGATAAAAGAATTGAAAAAAGAAGGAGAATAAGAAGAAGCAAATGGAATCTCATGGCTGAAGGGCCAGCATCAATGTGGGTTGAGCCTGGAGTCTCTGGACATCGTGGGTCTGGGCCTTTTTATGACGCTGTCTGAGTCTGTGATTTGTTCTTGGTTAGTAGAGCCTAACGAAAAGAGAATAACTAAATCTCCCACAAGAAACTTCCAGGGACACACAAGTACATAAATGTGGTGATATCTCAATGGATGAGAAAGCAGGTGAATGCTATTTATTTCCAAAAGCCTCAGGATGTCTTATTGTCACCTGCTTTCTTTATTATTTTCAACATACACATGCAATAATCATTGCTCTTACTTTAAGTATAAAGTATTGTTTGCCAGGCAATATAGTAGGAACTGAAGTAAAATTGTTATACAAAAACTGTAGGTAATTAATGTATATAGTTTGGCAAATTTGCACATAGATATTACTCTTGTTACCGCAACAAATATCCAGGTAATAATATATCCATCACCTCCAAATGTTTCCTATGTCCCTTTATTGTTGTTGTTGTTGTCAGAACCCCTAAGTTCGACCCTCTTAACAAATTGTTAAATACAAAATACCTCAGTAATAACTATACGTACTATGTTTTAGAGCCTATCTCTGTAATTGACTCATTTTGCATAGCTTTAACCCTTGAACAATAACTTCCCATATTGCTCTTTTCCACTCAATAAAATACAAAACTCTTTTAAAGCACATTCTATATAATCCACTTTATGAAGCTTTTTCTAACATTCTTTTGTCTGCTCCCCCTCAGTAAAGGGAACTACTAACATAACAATTACCTATTTTGGATTTTTGTGTCTCTTACATATATTCCTGCATGAACCCATTTAACACTTTATCTCCCATTATCTTAATATGAAGTAAAATAAAACTTGAAATGATTTTAAAAATGAAATCACAGAAGGGCTTTGTAAAAGTATGATGTACCATTGCTTAGTTGTAAGAATTCAAGTGACATTAGGGGTTTTAAAACATCTTTTGTTTTGATTTGTTCTTTGCTTGTAAACCTTGTGTCTTGCATATTGTGGGCACAGTGTCTTTCCCAGCTATTTGCTTGGGGAAGATCAGTGAGAGTTACAATGAACATCAAAGGCTATCTTGTCTAGTAACTTACCTTCCAGATGAGGAAATGAGCTGAGGGAAAGGAAGAAACTTGCCCAAGATCACCCAGTGATCAAGTGAGGAAGGTGATAGGGACGGCACTAACGCTTGGTATTCGGAGCCTCATTCTGTTTTCCACTCTTGCCCCTTCTCTGCTTCCTCCTCTCTTCCCCAGCCTTCTAAAGAGAACTTTGCAGTTCTGCTGCAATGTCTGCCTAAGGACATCCTGAGGAGACCCCACTTTTCATTAGACTGCTTTTTTAAGCACTGTCCTGCATTTTCTTCTTCAGTCTTGTTGCATCCCATTTTTGGCGATAAGTAATGCTTCTGCTGTGCTGTTCTATCCAATTAGTCTTTTTCTATTTTCATTGAGTGAAAATTAAAACAACAAAAAACATGAGTTTATCTAAATTTGAAAGTTTTAAAAATTGATTAAAATTTCCTGGACATATGGATGTAAGACATATATTTTAAAATATTTTTCATTTTCAAAATTAAAAATCAAACCTATATATTTAGCCAGGGTGACTACTTGATAACTACTAATCAGATAGGTCTTCAGTAATGCCACAAGGTTAATACACTTATAAATCAATTCCCTGGTGTTTTGTGCTACTGAGTTAATACAATTTGATACGGTATCACCTTTAACCAGGCTTTGAGGAGTCACACAAAAGAACAGCACAACAGAACCATAGGGTGGGATGTGTGGGGAAACCGAGATGTAAAACACAGCCTTGACTCTGACATTTACTCCACTGCTGGGAAAAGTACTTCAATTCCCCGGGCCTTAATATTTTCCTGTATAAAACAGGAAAAATAGAGCCATCTTTAACGTTTTGTCAAATCTTGTTGCTGAGTGATTTTATAGTGTCTGCAGCTATCCTCTCTGCTAATCACAACAAGGTTAACTAACTGTTCTTTTGTTTAGGTAAAGATATTTCTGAATTTGTTTACAAATACTTATTCCTCCCTTCCCAAAAAAGGAAACATTTTAAAGATAATTTATAAGATGTTCAGAGTCTCTTACATATCAACTCTTCACAATGTGGTAGAGTAGCTTAACCCCGTCCCTAAGAGTATAGATTCAGATCAGCCTGTATGTAATTAACCCCCAAACCTATGTGGAGTGTGGTATAGATAATATATTTCATACACATGAAAAGGCGCATGTGCACACACGCACACACACGCACGCACGCACACACACAGTATTACCAAAGCAGAGGTGCAGATGAAAATATTGGATAGACAGCTCAAAACTCTTAGTACTAAAATAATCCTAATAATAACTTTCCTTCCAAAGTCACCACCAACAGTCAGATCTCTTAAAGGTTGGTGCCTTAGGTTTTTGAACTTTGTGTAACTTTTGACTTTCTTATTTGGTTGTATGCTATTGATCTCATAGAAAGAAACTTCTTCTTCATCCTATGCCAGTGCTGTATTGTAGGGGCTTGTGGACATTTTTCTGATCTATAGCAATCCAGGTTACTGGTCTCTAGCTTCTTAGGAGGAAGACCATCACATGCTTTTGTTCTTTGCTTGCTTCCTTGTAAGAGCCCGACATACAGTGGGTGCTTAACAAATATTTGATCAACTGAACTCATTTTCCACCTCCATTCTCTCCCACTTCAATCTCTCCCTTTTACTTCTTCCAGATTAGTTTTCCTACAGCAAAATGGGAATTGTCCAAAAACTGCCCTTCATCTTTACAACTTGAAGGATTCATTACCCTAAGCAGTCCTTCAAAATTGACTATCACAGACTAGATAAAAAGTCTGGGTTCACCAAGAATAGGCATGTGTGCCATTACATTTTCTGTTGAAAGCTTTGGAAAGTGTCTTTTAGCAAACAACATAAAGCATAGAATTTGACCGTTCCTGACAATGTAAAAGGATCATCTACATTCTCACATGTCCATGGCTACTTTCCCACTCCTTCCCCAACCTTGAAATCCTGAATTCAAAAGAAAACATAAGAAGATAGTATGCCTCATGTGAGGCAACAGGTTGCTTAATCTTTCTTGCCTCTACACATTCAAGAGCTCCAGAAAAATTTCTGAGCTACTTAGGATGTCTGATCCTCTTCTTGGGTAAAAGCAATAAGTCCTACATGTAGTCACCAAAACCATGTCTGTTCAAGGGGTCTTATACCTGTGATTCATGATTGCATGCTAAATGTAGAAGGATATGCTCTGTTGCAGGGCCATGTCTGGTCATTGTTTAAGTTCTACTTTGGAGGACTAGTTGCTGAGAAAGAAGAGGGAATGATAATATTAGAAATTGGAATAAAACTTAAGGGGAAAAATCAAGTACAAGGGACCAACAGTACTGAGGGGCAATAGGTTGAAGATTTCTTCGATTATTGTAATATTTTCAAGGAGACCCCCATGAATCCTTCCTGGCTGACTCCAACATAGCTTTGGCATAGCCCTTATGCCAAATGTCTTAGGCTAACTAGCTTTTCCTAAAGAAAATAGAGGAGTTATGGAGAACAATATTTAGTAGAGTAATGCCTGACTCTCTTGCTTTTGAGGTCTAGTAACTGCTAGTAAACTTGCCTAATTAATTCACATTTAGAGGTAGAGTAATGAGGGTTTCAAGCACTTGAACCACCACTGACTTCATTTCACGTGAGAGTTCTTATGGAGAGCTAATGAACTACAAGGCTACAGGTCTCTTGGCCAATAAGTCTTCTAGATGTCCTGTGACTCCCTTTTCTGGTCATAGATGATTTTGCTTTTGCTTTGAGTATTATAGCACCATACGGTGTCAGACACTCTGCTCTTACCAAGGCTTACACAAAGTTTATCTTGTTATTTGGTAGAGTTTTGCCCATTAAAAAAAAAAGAGAGAGAGAGAAAGATAAAGAGGAGGACAGCAATCCTCACTGCTGAAGGAAGAAGAAAGCTTGGCTTTATTTCCAGTAGGCAGAAAAAACTTCTGTCTGTAGCTCTCTAGCACCAGTGGAATGTCTTTGTTTGGATAATAAGTGTTCTTCCATACCTCATTAGGCATATTCGCAGACAGAGATGTACTATGCATGCAAAATCACCTTCATGGGATGACTGAAAGTCCACGTTTTATTGGACACTAAGTTCATTAGAAAGATGTGGGTGCACCGTTTTGACCAGAAAACCTTGTTAAATGGGAACATAAGCTACAAATATTTTGGCAAAAGGTTAAGGCTTATGAACAACCAACCATTTATATTAAGTTACAATTAATTAGGCCATGTTGAGAAACCATTTGGTTTAGTTAATGATTAGACATTTTGTTAACACTTCCCAGACTTTACTAGCCCTGCTAATCCCTGCTTTGCTCCTGGTCTGAACCCCCACAGTACCTTGTTTATGGTACAGTGCCTACTGCTTGTATGCTAGATTAGTGAATGTCTATTTGCCTCCTCTACTACTGTGTGAGCTTCTTGTTTGCCAGGACAGGGCTATATTCCTCAGAGCTGAGGAGAGAGTTGAATCATGTGGTCATTTGTTCTCAAATCCTCTTCAACAAGTGAAGCGAAACAGGACAGTGAAAGGCCACTGCACATGGAAGCAGGAGGTCTGGATTTGAGTTCTGAATCTCTAGATCTGTTAATAACTGTAGGTAGGGATAGAGTCAGGGAAATTTTCTTCCTTAAGTCTTGATAGCACCTATGTAGGTCCAGATCTGTTGGGATTCTCAATAATTATTGTGCATAAAATCAACTGAAAGTTATTTTGCAATGCAGATTCTTAGCCCCATTCTATGAAATGTTTACTGTTTTATAAATTGATAAATAATTTTTATTAGACAATGTAAATTTCCTTACTTGCACCAGCATACAAAAATATTGCATAATATTAGCAGCAGAATCTTTCAACAAAATAACTATGTATAGCTATTAAACCACTTTGTTTCACTGCTTTTTATTTTCTTTTATTTATCACTATTGTTTTATTTATAAACATTGTTTCTGCTCATAAGGAGTATGTATTCTCTACCTGTTTATAAAATTAATGCCTGAATGAAGTTGCTTAAACAAGACAGAGGTTGATTTCTTTGTCACTTAAAATTCACCTGTAGTTACACCATTCAGGGCTAGTACAGATACTTTCTAATATCATTAGGGATACAGGTCCCTTCCAGGTATCTGCTCTGCTATACTTTAGAAAATACCCTAGATTGGCTGCTAAATTCCCACCTATTATTTCTGAATTCTAGACAACAGGAAGAAAAAAGGTGTGAGAGAAGGGCAAAGGAACATCTACCCTTCCTTTTTAAATTTTTTAACCAACCTCCCTTAAAAACACTTTGTTGAGATATGATTACATTAAAAAAGCTGTACCTATTTAATGTGTATATCTCAGTGAGTTTGAAGATAAGGATACATTGTGAAAGCATCACTACCATCAAGATTATAAACATAATCATCACCTCCTGAAGTTCTCCCTCCCATTCTAATTATTATTTCTATTAGTAAGAACAATTAACATAAAATTCACCCTCCTATTATATTTTAAGTATGCAATACAGCATTCATAACTATAAGCACTATGCTGTAGATTAGACCTCCTGAACTTATTTATGTTTGTATATCTAAAACTTTGCACTATAATCACACCTACTCATTTACCTGCACCACAGCTCCTGGCAACCTCCAGTCTACTCTCTGCTTCTGAGTTTATTTGAGATTTCAAATACAAGTGAAATCATACAATATTTGTCATTCTGTGTTTGGTTTATTTCACATGACTTCATGCCCTTCAGATCCACCGATGCTGTCACAAATGACAGGGTTTCATTATTATATAATACTGAATAATATTCCATTGTGCATACATATATATATATAACGTTAATTCATCCGTCCGTGAATGAATGATAACATGTGTGTCTTCTTCATATATCTTGATTATTGTGAATAGAGCTGAAAGGAACATATGAGTGCAGATATCTCTTTCACATAATTATTTCAATGACTTCATATATATTTATATGTTTTATATATATATGTGTGTGTGTATATATATATATATAAAATAAGTGGGATTGCTGGAACAAAATGGTATTTTTATTGTTAATTTTTTGAGAAACCTCCATACTATTTTCCAAGATGGCCATACTAATTTACATTCCCACCACCAGTATACAAAGGCTCCCTTTTCTCCACATCCTTACCAACACTTGTTATCATCCATCTTTTTGATAATAGTTATTCTAACAGGTGTGAGGTGATATTTCATGGTAGTTTTCATTTGCATTCCCGTGATGACTAGAGAGGGTAAGAATTGTTTATATATATATCGTCCATTTGTATCTCCTCTTTTGAGAAATTCCTACTCATATCTGTTTGTTCATTTTAGTTTTTTAATTTTAATTTTATACACAGAGGATACATGTGCAGGTTTGTTCCATGGATGTCTTGTGTGACGCTGAGGTTTAGAGTATGAATGATCTCATCACACACATAGTGAACATAATACTCAATAGACAGTTTTTAAGGTCTTGTACCCAACCCTCCCTCCTCCCTCTAAGAATCTCCGGTGTCTATTGTTTCCATATAAGTGAGAGCTAAGCAATGTATAACCCAATGTTTAGCTCTCACTTATAACGGTGAATATGTAGTATTTGGTTTTCTGTTCCTGCACACAATACCACACTGGGCTAATTTTTGTATTTTTGGTAAAGATGGAGTAGCTTCAGCATGTTGGCCAGTCTGGTCTCAAAATCCTGAGCTCATGTGATCCACCCACCTCTCAAAGTGCTGGCATAACAGGCATGAGCCACTGTACCTGGCTTTTCTGAATTTTTTTAAGCTTATATTAGGTTTGTCTGTTCTAGAATTTTGTGCACATTTATTTATATTATAGGACACTTTTTAGCTTAGCTTTCCCCACTCAGGGTGAGAAAGATTATATTGTTCCAAGATGTTGATTAATAGAGTTGATCATCCGCCTTTATTGCCCAATATTACTCTATAATATGCGTATAATTTGTTTATCGATTTCCTCTCGATAGACATTTGAGTTGTTCCCAGGTTTTAGCTATTGTTAATAGAACTCAAGGACATTTTTTAAAATAAAAAAATTCAATCCAAAATGTCCTTTCCTTTTGACTCTCCAATATTGTGTCAGGGTTACATTTTTGTTGTCATGAAAATCCAATTACATTGAACAAGATGTGTTTCCAGAATCAAGATTCAGTATATGTATGGTCTAGCTGTGTCCCTAGAATGTAGCCCTTTTTAGTTTTATTAAGCATTTTCCTATATAAATTGAAATGAAGTAGAAGATGCATTTTTCCACAGTAGGAGACATAGAACAGTTTTGGACTTTGGAGAGATAGCAACTTGCTGCTTGCCTGTGCAACCCACCTCAAAAAATACAACTCCTCCAACTTTTGGTTTCTGGTGACTTGTCCAAACAATTAGATGTGAACTGACCTTATTCCCTTACAATACTACAAGTCGGTCTTCTGCACCTGGCCAAATACAGTATAAAATTGATGGGCATACGTTTCTTTTGTTTTCATGCTTTCTATTTAAAGCTATTCTCTTTGGCTGGGCACTATGGCTCATGCTTATAATCCCAGCACTTTGGAAGGTCGAGGTGCAGGGATCACTTGAGACCAAGGATTTGAGACGAGCCTGGCCAAAATAATGAAAGCCGTCTTTCTGAAAAATACAAAAATTTTCTGGGCATGGTGGCACATGCCTGTAATCCCAGATACTCAGGAGGCTGAGGCAGGAGAATCGCTTGAACCCAGGAGGCAGAGGTTGCAGTGAGCTGAGATTGCGCCTCTGCATTCCACCCTGGGTGATAGAATTAACCTTCATCTCAAAAAAACAAAAAGCTAATCTATACTTTTCTTTTGGTGCATTATTAGAATGTAGGAGGTAATAAGGCAAAACTATTGTGGGTATGTGAATGTGTATCTGTAGCACCTAGAATAGTGCCTAGCCCATCACTTGTGTTGAAAATTGAGAAAACCATCTTAATATAACTTTTCCACACTCTAGTTCTGAATTTAAAGACAGAAAAAGATAGGTTAGCAAATATAGGTATCAGTTATTTGTATTGACAGATCATTTGGAGAATACGTTTTTGGATATGGGAGAATAAAGGTCCCTAACTCTCCACCCCAGAAATAATTTTGCTGATACAAAAATCAGTCAGACACGGTGGCACATGCTTATAAACCCAGCTACTTAGGAGGATGAGGTGGGAAAATCACTTGAACCCAGGAGGCAGAGATTGCAGTGAGCCAAGAGTGCCCTATTCCACTCCAGCCTAGGCAACAGAAAAAGACCCTGTCTGAAAGAAAAAAAAAGTTGTTACTATATAGGAGACAATTTTATTGTCATCTCATTTAAAATTGAAGAGTACATTTGAGTCGAATTCTTATGCCTGCAGAGACATTTGCCTCTGGCTTAAAATCACTGGCTCCAGGAGGAAACTCCACCAGAGGGCATCGTAAGGATTTCATAGTGTCTAAGTCATCTTGGTAATTCTTCAAATAATTCCTGGCAATTCTGTTAGGTCTTGAACTTCACTTACTTCTTATATGTTTAATAAAAAGAAGTTCAAAACGTTGCCATGGCTGTTGAATTCCCACAGGCTTGTCTTCCCCTTAAAATTCATTACATGGTTTGTACTCTTTTGTGAATATAATACATAAGTTTGGAGGTGGATGCTTTCAGCCATTAAGTTCAAAAGTACTGCTACATGGGCTGGGCATAGTGGCTCATACCTCTAATCCCAACCCTTTGGGAGGCCAAGGGGTGCAGATCACAAGATCAAGAGATCGAGACCATCCTAGCCAACGTGGTGAAACCACATCTCTACTAAAAATACAAAAATTAGCTGAGTGTGGTGGTGCGCAAGTAGTCCCAGCTACTTGGGAGGCTGAGGCAGGACGATTTCTTGAACCAAGGAGGCGGAGGTTGCAGTGAGCTGAGATCACACTATTGCCCCCCAGCCTGGTTATAGATCAAGATTATGTCTAAAAAAAAAAAAAAAATACTGCTACATGGACATCCATCATTCCGGCATCTCTGCCATAACAGCTGAGTATCGAGAATGTCTGTTAGTTTCTTTAACTCCAAATTTGTGTTGTGTCCCTTGGTCTCCTGTTGTACCATAAAGTGTATTATTTACAAAAAGGACAATTTATCTATAGTTATTTCCTCTCAGTATGCTACATTCTTTTAGAATTTAAACATAGTGTCTCCCAACCTGAAATTTGATTTTTAAAAAACCAGAAAAATGTTTTTGGACATCTTTTATTTCCAGCTGTTTTCATCTTCATCTCCTCTCCTGAACTCACCTGAGGGTAAAGTTCATTCATCAAAATTTCTCCTCAACTCACAACAACCTCATCCCACTCCAATATGATTTTTGTCCCCATGAATTGATGCACATAATTTTTGCTGGCAGTGGTAATGTTCTAATAAAAAAAATCATGAGATGGCATCAGACTTTACCTTATGTTCTAGCTCAGCAGAATTTGATCCCTGTCTGATAAGGAAACCATATTTTCCCTAGAAACTTTTCACTTTTGTCACAGGTTTTGTTCCCAGGGAGCTGGATATAGATGAAGTTTAGTGTGCAGGATGTTTATTAGGAAGTAATGTGAGGATCCACATCTGTGGAAAGGATTAGAGTGAAGCCTTATGTGCAAAGGGACAAGTCTAATGGCAACGCAGCCTGACTTTGTCAACTGGCCGCACAGACAGAGCTGTTCAGCTAAGAAGGCCTCCCCTATTTGTCCCAATTGAATCAAATGGCAAAGTCTATGCATCCCTTGCCTCCATTAATAATTGTGTGCTTGCCACTTGTGGAGGGTGAGACTTTGAAGCAGGTGGCTTTCTGTGGCTGAAGAAAACCTTAAATGTGCTGGTAAAGTTTTCCAAAGAGACAGAGAATGGCATCTGCCATGTATGTTGCCCTTTTTCAAAGAGGAAGCAAGAAGGATAACGTCCTCCAATGGCTCTGTATGCAGATGGGTGGACAGTAATGTCTGTCCCTCCTGTGACCTAAGAAGAACAGGTGGCAGACATGCAGCCAGGCAGTTAGAGGTGCCACAGTGTTAGGAGATAAACATCTGTCATAAGCAGTGCTTCTTTGAATCAGGTGTGACACAAGTCTTGCATCCCTTGCATGAACTCCTTCCCCGTTATCCTGCTGTCCTACCTCATGAAGGTGAGTGGGGGCTGGGTGGTGGGCAGTCCCAAGACGAGGTACACTTTGCCTGCAGTTTTCCCACATGAGTTCCAAGGTAGCCCAGGAGGTCATCCATGAACTTTGTATTTTCCTTATGTTTCTTGTCTTTGCCTTTGAGGAATATGTTTCATTGGACTCTGAGTCCAAACAACTCATGTATCCCTATATCTTCACATTGTCCTTCACTTAAGGGAATCTCTAATCTCTAATGCCTTTGTTTTATTATTACTATCAATATTATAATAATTAACATTGTCGTTATTAACTTCATTGTTGATTTTCAGTTATTTTTATTCATGGAGTTAATATGAATTTTTCTTTTGTGGCTACTTACACCAAGATGAAGATAATTTATTAGTTCAGGAAGAATCTGCATTCTGAAGGTGAATAGAATTTCATGCTACAGATGGGCAGACACATGCCCTCCCAATTCCTGATGGACCTCCTAGTGCCTCCTAGACCTAAGGGGTCTCCTGCAATGCTCCAAGATGCCACCAAGGCAGGGATGTGCTTGTGCATGCCTGAGAGCATCCAGGATGAAGTAAGGCTCTGGAAAAATGCACGAGTTTCCACATAATCCCCAAAAACCTTACAGGAGAACTGGATGCCACAGAAACAGGAGTGGTCATTGACACAACAAAGTCACCAAAATTGTTTTGAAGTCAATTAGGAAACCCAGGAATCACTCTTGCTGCCATTAAGTGGAAGAACAGGAGCCTGTGAATGGCATCCTTGTCCTGCCTGAAACTCCACAGATAATTCTGTGTGGCTTCAGGTACCAGGAATCTCCGTGATTTTCAGAAAGGCAGGGACAGCTTATGCCAGCCCATCCCTCTGCAGAATGTGCCCCAGCAGATCAGAGGCATGGAACCATCATGGACTGCACAAAGGCTCAAGGCCAGCTTCCCAGACCTGCCTGTGACTCTAGGTAAGTTCTGAGTCCACGTGGGTGCCAAGGAAAGGTTAATGATGACCTGGAAAGATGGGACAAGCAGATACCACCCCTAAACAATCTGCAGGATTCTAACTTCCGCAGGAAGCCAGAGACCAGCTCATGCCACACTAGTGCACCTTGAAAACTCCTGAATGCAATGCCGCTCTGCAGAGAGTTCAACAAAGAAGTGGCTGGGAATTTTGCATTCTAGGCTGCATTTTACAGTGCTTCTGGACACGTGATCAGAAATTGAACATTGGTATATCTAACTCTGACATTTTTCACAAAATGGTTTTTTTAAATGAGGTAATATAGACAAAATATAATATAACCATATGTATTATATGCCAAAATATGCTTCACTGGCATCAAGTAGACTCACCTTGAAATACAGTCTAGGACAACCTCCATTTTCAGAGTATTTTCTTTTCGAAAGTGAAACTCTCCCACCAAAAACCAACAACATCACAGGTTTTTGCCTCCAACAAACCGACAGAAAGCCAATACATTTATTCTACCACTGTAAAGTGGACTACGGTGCAACACATACGTGTGAAACCCCATATGTGGCATCACCGTGAGCCAAATGGGGACTCGTGGTGTAAGCAACACTCCCCACGTGTTAGCGTGCGTGAGATTCACTTGGCGGAATTTGACTAGGTGCGTGTTGGTAGAGTGGGGCTGAGGTTCTCTTGCCCCTGTGGATGCTTAAGAAGTCACAGGTCCTGCGAAGACCTGCGGTCCCCTCAATCAACTCTGTTTCAGAGACAAAATGACTTGGATTGCTGACCAGTCAAGAAATTTTCAAGCCCTTGGAAAATCAGTTACACACAAACACGGAATGAAAGTCAAAAGAGAGTACGTCATCTTTTTGAGAATTTTATTCACTTCAAAACAAATTAAACACACCTATTTCCAATGGCATTCCAGAGCCCAATTTTCGAGGCTGAGGAAACACCCCAAGAACGCTTTGCGCAGAACGCTTCACAGCGTCCAAAACACTGCTGTCAGGGCGGGGCGCAGCTGAAGGCCTGCATCTCTCAGGGTTCCCTAACTGTTCCCTGATTCAGTCATCTAGAGAGCAAATGCACAGTCATTCCCCAGTTTCCTACTGACATCACAGCGGAAGTCTGACTCCCACGCGTCACCATCAACCAGTTTCTGAGGCAACGAATCACTGGCACAGAAGCTTCTGGTGGTGGGTTTCCGGAGCGCCCTGTGAACTACAATGTCCCTCACAAGAATTCGATGAGGCAGAGTCTCTGCATGTGGTCCCTGCCTGGCCTGGGCTCCAACATCCCCAGAAGCACCACAGCTGGGGAGCTTGGGAATCACCACACACAGTCTGCTCTCTGCTCTGTGCTCCTCAGTCCCACAGACCCCTCCAAATCACGGGAACTGGATGCAATGGAGCCCTGGCCATCTGTAGTCTCACTCCAGGTCAGAATCGCTGTCCTCTGAGGAGGAGGAAACCTGAAGGTCCTCATAGAGGACACTCAGGGGGACAGGAACACAGGGAGCCTCAGACTTCTCTGAGACATGACGGCTGTGAACGAGGAAGGCTCCCGGCTTCTCAGGAGAGAGAAACGAGGGAGCTGTCAGGAGGCTGGAGCTCCACCATCCGTTTTCCAGTCTCCGGAAGAGCATTCTGAGAGGCTGGGCCCCATCGTGGCTGGCCGCTGGGTGATGGGACATGGTGCAGGCCTGGGCAGTAGGCAGGCAAGGTCTGCTGTGCGGAGGCTGCCGGTCGCTGCTGGGCACCTGGGCGGGTGTCCCCCTGCTCATCTGGGGCGACGGACTTGGTCTGAGTTCGGTTGCAGCTGGCAGAGGTTGGAGAGTCTCCGGGGCCCCCAGCTCACCTCCCTGGATGGCATTTTCGGGCATCTGGAAGGAACCCATTCTCGGTTTCTTGGGGAAGTTCAGGCAAGCCTGAGTCAGAGCCTGGGCAGCTCTCTTGGCTCCTGGCCTGAAACTGAGATTGGAGCCGAGGCCCAAGCTGTGTGTGTCGGCTGGTGGGCAGGGCTGTGAGGTCACCGCAGCACGATTGTCTTGTGCCTGGGGGCTGATGACCCGGATCAGGCCGTGGGGCTTGGAGGCAGCCTGGGGAACTTCTCGACTGCCACCCTGAGGCCTGCTGTGTGTCGGCTTCACCACGACGAGAGGCTCCGGGCCCTGCTGCCTGACTCCAGGCTGAGGGATGTCGGCCACAGCCCCTGTCTGTCGTTCCTTTGGTCGGAGACTTGACGAGGAGCTCGGACTGGCTTTTCTGAGGGGAGACAGTGAAGCCAAGACGGATACCGTGTCAGACATTTTGGTAGCTGAGCCATCAGTGAGGGCAGTGTCCACGCGTGGCCTCTTATTAATTGTGTGGACCGGAATTGGCCTGCTTGCAACCTGAAAGAAAGGAGACCACACACGTTAGAGGTTCCTCGGCATCGAGCCAACATGGAAATCAATCACATTCAAAGACAAGGTGCACACAGCAGGAAATTCTTAATACGGTATGGACAGGCGGTCCTTGGAAGTAGGGACAGATCCTCAAGGTGAGTGCTGATCGGGACAAGACCCATGAAAAATGCACTCTCGAGCTATGATCTGAGAATACCATTTTTCTAAAGACTGTGTCTTGGGCATTCACTGGATCAAAGCGCCTCCACTCAGCCTTCCGTGAAGTGGGACGGACTAATGTCCATCTGAAGGCAGGTCAGTGGCTCAAGGGTTCCCAGGACGTCTTTTCTGAAAACATGCATGTTCCTGGGGTGAGCCTCCTCCATGTTTGGCGCCCCAGAGGGACTAATTTCCTCACGCCGCTAGGAAGATGTTGTTGGCAGGCTTGCCATCATTGCACAGAAAGAAAGCAGCAGGAAATACGGCATCTTCAGATGCCTTCATCTGGAATCAAATGGACCTGGAAGGATCGTGGAGTCCCTGACCCCAAGAAGGCAGGGAAGAAGGGTTCCCCGATCCCCTCACACACACGGGAACCTGAAAGGAAATCAACCAGGGTGACCTAGAGGAGAAAAAGACGAGCGGCCCAGGGTGACACTCACCCTCAGATAATCACAAGATTCCATGGATTCTTTTCGATTTGGCGGCAGCTTCTCCGGAGGTGTCTCGGAAAAGATCTGGAGGAGAGCCTTCCTCTACAGGTCTTGTTGCCTGCAGAAGAGAAAAAGTTCAGGCCCTGCCCCCTGGTTCTCCCCAGGAGACAGGGAGAAGCCTGTCTGGGGCCCAGTCCCGTTCTGTGTTTTGTGATACATAAATGGAACTTTTGTGTCCTTTCCGCCTTTGCACCTTCCCTCATGTGCCAACCTTCCCATCCTGCTGGTGGCCCTCTAGGCTTCCCAAGTAAGGACTGTCATTTGCATTCCGTTGCTTTTCCCCCTGTCATGGAGAACCTGCACGAAGCGCCCCCGCCTCTCCACCGTCCCTGAATCTCCCAGAGCCAAAGGAGCTCCCGGATGGGGAACCCGGTCTGTTTCTCTGCAGCGTTCCTTCCCTGTCCCAGAGACGGAAAGGCACACGGTGTGCGGGTGCAGAGACACTGTGTCCTTAGGTGGCAGTACCCTAAGGGTGGTGAAAACCCCTCCCACTGCTCACCTTGGTCTGGCTTCCTTCTCTCCCTTTTCCTTGTTCAAGGGCCCAGGGTTCCTTCGAACCTGGGGCTTCCATGGTTTCCGGTTTTCCTTCCCTTCCTTTCTCCCAAAGGTCTGGGGAACCAGGGCTCCGTTCCAGCACTTCATGGGGCACCTGGTACTTCTGGCCGTGTGGCCAAAGACCCCGCAGTTTTTGCCCTTGACCTGTGGGTGGAAAGGAAGTGATGTCAGTGAATGAGCTGAAGCCACAGGCAGTGATCCAATGTCAACATTGAGACGGATTGTGAATTCAGAACTGAGTGAGGATTCCAAAGCGGGGACACCGGCATGGGGGCCCTTAAGTGGCGGGAGGGTTCGGTTATGATGTTCCCTCCCAAAGCCCATGTGAGGGAGGAACTCTCAAAGGAAGGACTCAGGGTTCTAGCGGGGACGATCGTGAACCCGATGTCCACAACACAGCCCAACCTGGCTACACAGGATTCTGAGTGGAAAGGGAAGTTGCTCCCAAGAGTCTCTCCAGGGACCTGTCGGACCGCGGAGGAGGTCCCAAGCCAGGCCCACCTTGGATGGGAAAAGCAACCCGGGTGGTGCTGGCAGAACTCTTTGGAAACCAACCCAGTCTCTGAGGACCGTGTGACACTCGCCCCCTCCTCCCCCCTCGATACCCAAAAGATTCCAGGGCTAGACATACCCTGGGATCTTCTTCATCGGGTGGGGGAGCCCTTGGCCCAACTGGGGCCCTCTGCTGCTTCTGGAGTGTCTGGGCTCTCACGAGTCTGTTTACCCCACTTTTGGGGTCATGACGTGCCATCATCTTCATCTCCTGGGCGTTTTATGGCCGCCTTTTTCAGGGGTTGATGGTTGGGTCACCTGAATCACGCACAAACACACACAAAGCGATGGTTAGGCACATTGGATATTCACACACCCACAAGAAACCCTCAGCTAATTCCATGACGGTGTGGTCATGAGGAGACCTCACCACCCGTCGGTCAAATCTGTGGATCACAATGTGGTGTGTGCATCCTCAGATATTGTGTGTTCCTCTGCTGTGACTACCTGGTCCAAGAGTAAACTTCACCTGCCACATGGCCCACGGCCTAGGTATGCGGAGTTGGAGTTGAGATTTCAATCCCAACCAAACAACTGATTCTGGAGACTGGACTTAGGTCTATCACCACTCACTCCAGTAGAAGACACAATGATTCTCTCTCCCCTGAGGGACAAAAGAATAGAAGCTACAGGGCATGGCCGATGTCACCCCTTGGCAGGTCTGCTTGAAGTCAGGGATAAGGGATGCTTCCTATCAGAACTCAAATGGCTACTCTTGCCGTTTCATTAGGCAACTTCCAAACACAAATTCATCGAGAGAAGTTATCTCCCTCTCTACCACACTAGCAGGTGATGGTCTTTCCTGCTCTGTCTTTTTGGCTTTAGCTCCAGCCCCTCTTTATTTATTTTTCTGGTATTTTACACACGCCATACGAATTCATCTAAACAAACGCTGAACAAGTGGCATATGAATTTCTTACATGGCTAAAGGGCAAACCACCCCTTTTCCAAAGTTCTTTTTCCATTTACCCACCAATTCAGCATGCTGGAGTAAATTTCTTTTTGCATTTCCATCTGGCTCTTCTCCCAGGCACGGAGATGGAAATGTTTTCTCGCTTTCTGTTCCAAGAATTACGGGTAAGGAGAACACATCCTACCGCATCAGCGAGCCCCAGTGTGATCTGTTTCTTTCACTTTCCTTTGTCTCTTTTCCCCCAACCCCTCAGGGATTACGTGAAACAACCAGTCGTTCAGGGAAACTAACCTGAAATTACAGGTCTACTTTCTTTCCTCGGCTGGCGCTCAGATGGACAGGTGCACTGGCGCTCAGATGGGCAGGTGCTGGAGCAGCCCTGCTGGAAGCGGTGCAGCCTTCAGGAAGCCGGAGGAAGGGGCAGAGAGGGACCTTTGCTTTCCAGGTTGCCTTTTATAGTGCCTCTGGACCCCTGACGCGAAACGGACCCTAACCTAATCAACTTAATCCAATTACATGACCTGGAAAGGTCTATTTGCCCAGCCCACTCTAAGACGATGTTCACTATGGACAGACATTCTAAAACCTACCTGTACAGCTGCAAGCTTTGAAGAATAGATGTTTCCCGTCAGGTATGTAGCACTGGTGCATGTACCCCTGTCTGGTTTTACATCTCTTTTTTTTTTTTTTTTTTAAACAAGGTGCTAAAATAGACACAGTGTAATTGGACCATATTTACTCTATTTCAACGTAGACCTCAGTGTCATCAAGGAGGTGCACCTTGACATGCAATCTCGGTCGTTATCCATCTTCAGAGCTTCTCCTTCTTCCCCACAGTAAGTGCGTCATCAGAAAACCCTGACCACACCCTCACGTGTTTTCTCCTCCAGGAAGCCCTTGGAAACCACCGTGAATTGGACTGCACTGGGAAACCCAGATGAAGAAAGTCAACACCTTTTTGTCCTTCGGTGCCTGGCTCCTTTTTCAGCTCATCCTGCGGCTCCAGGCATTATGCCTGAAGAGTCTCCAGGACACCGGTGGGGCTCTATTTCCTTGGGTCCTGTTGCCATTTCTCTGGATTTGCGAAGATCCAGCGGACTTTCTGTGGAACTCTCTTGTCGGGGAACTTGGGTGCCACGTCCCCTCATTCTGCCCTTCGTCATCTGCACCTGCACGAGTTAGGGTCCAAGTTCCCTGGACGGGAAGAGACAGGCAGGAGTCGGAATGGTGAACCAGCACACTGGGGGCATTTTCTCACTTGGTCCAAGTGGCCCCATGGTCTTCTAGAGCTTTGGAACCAGTCGCGTCCCACTTGACACTACACCCGACTCTCAGTTGCTGAATCTTGTTGGCCCTCTGGCCATCTCCTGTTGGATGAGTTGCACCTGCTGAAACTCGATTTCCCCTGGATTTGCGCTTCATTAATTATTCATGATTCAGGTGGGAACGCCTGCTTACATCCCCCTGTGGCCATTCTCTGAGCTTTCCGGTCACATCGTTTCCTGCCATGCTCTTTGGTTCATTTTGGTCATGCTCCTTCTGCTGTCAGAGGAGCAGAGAGTTGATCTTGTTGATTCTGGATACTGATAGTTTCTAGTGATCTGGATAACCAAGGTAACGACCCTCAACGGCGGTGGAAAGGGAGCAGCCATTTGACGTTGCTCAGAAAATCCCACTCAGTTCCCAGGCCTTCTAGATGTGCAATCCTGGTCAGAGTTGTTCCCAGGTCAGAGAACGGAGATAGCCTGTGCATGGTGGGATATCTTTACCTAGAGCTTTCAGTGAGTCTCGACCTCAGCTACTCTTAGGATCGGGGGAGAAGCACGGAAAGGCCCTGTGCTCAGGCATCTGGAAAGAAGACGGGATGAATATTCTACCTCTGAAGTACATCCCAAATCTGGGAGTTTACTTCCCAGATTAATAGTGTCATCGATAATTATTAAAATTGGTCATTAGTGTTTAATAATTAATCATATTATTACTCCTAATACCGCAGGGTGTGTACACCTACCTGTGATGTCATTCCTAATATCCAGGGAGGGAGAGCATGGTTTTAGTTTTAATATCGCAATAAGCGCACACTCACCCTGTGACACAAATCCTAATATCCAGTGTGGTAGAGTATGACATGACTCCCAACATAGCAATGAATAGACAGCCACCCGGTGATATGGCTCCTTATATTCACGGAAGATGAGTATGATATTAGTCCCAATATCGCAGGGAGGGTACAGGTCTTCTGTGTTATGATTTCTAATATCCAGAGGAGGAGAGGATGATAATAATTCCAGTGTCATAGGCTGTGTTCACTGGCCCTGTGACATTGTTATTAATGTCTTCAAAGGGAGAGGATATTACTCCCAACGTGGCAGGGGGTGTACATCCACCCTGTGATATTGTTTATATTCCAAGGCTGAGAGGTTGATATTACTCCTAGTATCACAGACACTGTACACCCCCGTGTTTTTAATCCCTGCGATATTCGGAGTAGTATCATCCTCTCCTGGGTGGAAATTGGGAACAGTATCACCGGGGGCGTGTACACACCCTGCGATATTGAAAGTAATATCATCCTCTTCCCTCCTGGATCATGGAAACAACATCACTGTGGGGGTGTACACTTTCTGCAATATTGGGAGTAACATTATCTTCTGTGCCTTGGATTATTAAGGACAATATCACGGGGGCATGTGCACATCTTCTGCAATATTGGGAATAATATTATCCTCTCTCCCCCTGCATATTAGGAAAGATATCACAGAGTGGGTGTTCACCTCCTTCGATATGGGGATTAAAACCATCTTCTCCTGTTCCGGATATCAGGAGGAATATCACACGGGGATGTACAGTGTCTGTGATACTGGGAGTAATATCAACCTCTCGGCCTAGGAATATTAAGAAGAGTATCACAGGGTGGATGTATACCCCCTGTCATATTGGAAGTAATATTAGCCTCTCCCCCCGATGGATATTAGGAACAATATCCCAGACTGGGTGTATGCCTCCTGCTCTACGGGGAGTAATATCATCCTCTCCCTTCTATGATATAAATGACAATATCACAGGGCAGGTGAACACAGCCTGCGATACTGGAATTATTATCATCCTCTCCCCCTCTGGATACTAGGAACCATATCACAGATGAGTTGTACCCTCCCTGCGATATTGGGAGAGATATTATACGCTTCTTCCGTGAATATTAGGAGCCATATCACTGGGTGGCTGTCTATTCATTGCTATGTTGGGAGTCATGTCATACTCTACCCCCTAGATATTAGCATCACTGCACAGGGTGAGTGCACACCTACTGCGATATTAAAATTAAAATCATGCTCTCCGTCCCTGGATATTAGGAACACATCACAGGTAGGTGTACACCCCCTGCGGTATTAGGAGTAATAATAGGATTAATTATTAAACATCTATGGTCGATTTTGATAATTATCAATGACACAATTAATAGGATACCATTATTAACTATGGATAATTATTTTAAATATATGATTATGTACTCTTGAAAATAATTAGTAATATTAATGTCATTTAACAATATTATTAGTTCTTAATATTAATAATTATTTTATTACCAACATCACTTAGTATTGATTTAAGTAACATTAATTGCTGATATCATTATTTTATTAATAGTGATATTATGATTAATTGTTATACTAATCGTTAACATTTTTTACCAGTATTAATTTATACTATCTTTATTGTGATTATTAATATTGATGATTGCTATCAATTTTTATTATATTTATTAATATTAATAATTAACAGACTTGTTCCTGATATCCGACGGGGAGAGGATGATATTACTCCCAATATCGAAGAAAATGTACATCTCTCTATGATATTATTTCTAATAGTCAGGGGGTAGAGGATGACATTATTGAAACTATCGCAGTGGGTGTCCATCCCTTCGGTCATTTTGTTCCTTGTATCCTGAGTGGGAGAGGTTGATATGACTCCCAATATCACAAGAAGTGTACTACCGCCTGTAATATAGTTCCTAACATCTAGGTGGGGAGAGGATGATATTACTGCCCATATCGCACGAGTTGTAAAACCCCTTCGATATTTTGCTTACGATCCTGAGGGGAGAAGATGATATTACTCCCAATATCGAAGAAGATGTACAACCCCCTGTGACACTATGTTCAATATCCACTTTGGGAGACGATGACATTACACCCAATATCGCAGGGGATGTACATCCACCTTGGGATATTGTTCCTTATATCGAGAGGGGGAGAAGATGTTATTACTCCCAATAACGCAGGGGCTGTGGCTGTACACCCCTCCTGTGTAATTGTTTTTAATATCCTAGGCAAGAGAGGATGACACTACACCCAACATCGCAGGGGGTGTACATTCACCCGGTGATATTGTTCTTAATGTACTCCACCTCTGTCCGCCAGGGATATCGTTTCTAATATCCAGGGGAAGAGAGGATAACATTATGCCCAATATCGCAGGGGAGTATACACACCCTCTTAGATGTTGTTCCTAGTATCCAAAGATAGAGACGATGATGTTACTGGCCATATCGCAGCGGTGTACACCCTTCTGTGATACTGTTTTTGACATTCAGTGGGGGAGAGGATAACATTAATCCCAATATCACAGAAGGCGTACAGACCCCTGTGATGTAGTTCCTAATGTACAGGGGAAAGAGAAGAATATTGCTCTCAATATCGCAGGGGGTGAAACCACCCTGTCCCCTGTATATTGCTCCTAATACGCAGTGGCATGGAGGCTGATAGTACTCCCAATATCCCAGAAGGTGCACACACACCTGTGATGTAGTTCCTAATATCTAGCGGGAAAGAGGCTGATTTTACTTTCGATATTGCAGTGGGTGTACACCGCCCCCAACCCCAGGGTATCATTCCTAATATCCAGGCGGGAAGAAGATGACATGGCTGACAATATCGAAGGGGGTGGACACCTCTTCAGTGATATGGTTCCTCTTATCCAGGGGGTGAGAGGGTGATATTACTCCCAATGAAGTAGGAACCGTACAGCCACCCTGGGATTTTTTCCTTAATAACCACAGGGGATTGGTGACATTACTACCAATATTGCAAGGGGTGTACACCCCTCCTGTGATATTGCTTCTCATATCCAGGAAAGGAGAAGATGGTATTAGTACCAATATTGAAGGGATGGACAGCCCCCATGGGATATTGTTCTAAAGATACATGTGGAAAGAGGATGAGATTCCATCCAATATAACAAGAGGTGTACACCCCACCTGTGATATGAGTCGTAAAACCTAGGAGAAGAGAGAATGACATTGCTTCCAAAAACACACGGATTGTACACCCACCCTGTGATATTGTTCTTGTCATCTAAAGGAAGAGATGATGATACTACTCCCACTACTGGAGAAGGTACACATCCCCCTGTGATATTGTTCCTCATAACTTGTGGGGGAGAGCATATTACTTCCAATATGACAGTGGCTTGACACCCAGTCTGTGATATTGCTCCTAATTTCCAGTAGGTAAAATATGATGTTCCTGCCAAGAGAGTAGTGGGTGTACAGCCACCCTGTGATATTTCTCCGAATATTCAGGGAAACACAGGATGAAATTAACCCAAATGTCCCAAAAAGTGTACACCCATTGTGTGATATGGTTCCTAATATCCGGAGGTGCAGAGGATGGTATTCGTTCTCCGATCGCAGGCTGTTTACACACAACATGGGAGATTGCTCCTAATATCCTGAACAAAAGACACTGCTAATAATGGACACACATTGCAGGGGGGAGTAATTGGCTATTACGATCCACATCGCAGGGCGTGAGACACTCCCCGCGATATGGGGAGTAATAGCAACCTCCTCTACCCCCTGGCTATTATGATCCACATCGCAGGACACTTCAGGACACCAGTTCTGCCCCAACCTTGACTGAGACAGTGGGTGTCATGGGACCACCTCAGGGTGGGTGGCAGCTCAGCTCGAAGGTATCCCTGCTGCCAAAGACCAACTGTTCCTGCTAGTTTGAATCTGGCCACAGGGTCTCTGTTGGTGAGACAGATGACCATGAGTCAGATACCCTGAAATCTAGCACGACAGAGCTCAACGCCCCATGACAGGCACCATAGTACGCAAACTTTACAGACATACTAGCAAAGGCCACAGTAGGCGCTGAGTGAGGAACAAGCTGACCAAGATCCTGGGGTTCTGCCACACAGCCCTTAAACCAGGGACTGGAAACTGTTTCCCTAAAGAGCCAGGAGTCAGTATTTTCAGCTTTGCCAACTGATCTTTGCCTCTAGGATGCAACTCTGCCATGGCTGCATGACAGCAGCCTTCTGCAGGTGGCCTGTGAAGAGATGGACATGACTGCACCCCCAATCAAACTTTACTTATGGACATAGAAGCTTCTCAGTGTCATGAAGTGTTAGTTTTTTATTTGTTCAACCTTTTGGAAATGTAAAATCCGTTCTTGATTCACAGGCCACAAGAGCAGGCAGGGATAGGCTGCCCCTGGCCGACCTCTGGAATGAACTTAGAGAAGGAAATGACAGGCTGGGCCAGCGCAGCCTCCTCACAGCGGATTCACTGCAGGAGGGTCCTTCTTAGCAACCACTTCTCATCCTTCAACTTGGCTTCAAGTGCAGCTCAGGTGGAGAAAGAGAGAACAGAACTGGCCTCGGCAACAAGAAGGAAGGAGACGCAGGGTCAAGCAGCCCTGTGGATCCATCACACTCAACATTCACACAAAGCGGAGCACAGGCAGCACCAGCCCGGGGGGTCGAAGTGGAGGCTCTCTGGGGTGCGGAACCTCTGGGGTGCGGAACCTCTGGCGTGTGGAACCTCTGGGGTGCGGAACCTCTGGGGTGCGGAACCTCTGGGTGGGCAAGATTCTCTACCTAAAACTCATATAGAAGATCTACACAGCAGTAGTTACAGAAAACACACACTAAGAAAAAGGCCAAAATAAAAATAGGACACCAAGTTTGGCCAACCGGGTCTCACAAGCCAGTAGGTAAAAAAGCCCAGGAGGGCCCACCAGAGGAGCTGGGGGTGGGTTCCTGCCTGCAGGGAGCCTGGGACACCCCATTCCCACAGATGAGGACCCAAGTTTTAGGGAGGAAGCTGTCAGAGTCACCCAGTGAGCTCTTCAGAGCTGGAGCCACAGAGCAGGTGAGGAGTCCTGGCCATGTCCCTGTGTGCGCTGAGAAGCTGGGGTGGGGGCACACCCCCAGGGGCAGATGCAAACAGTGGACCTCGGGCCCTCCTCCTGCCCAGAGGATGCTCAGCTCCCAAGGGACCACCAAGGCCTGGAACCCAAGGACACACCACCTGACCATCATGCCCAGGCCTCCTGGATCAGGTAATGTCCAGTACAGGCAGGCAGACTGGGCTTGGGGCCAGGACAGGGGTGGATGGTCCTGCTAGGCAGGCCTCCTTCTCCCTACCAGCTGGGCTGGTTGCACTGTAGTTTTGGTTCTGGCAACATATTGCTGCCCACTTTGGCCACATCAGTCCCCGGTTCCCTGGCTAGGCCCAGTGCTGTCCAATCTACCTACACAGGCCCCACACACCCAGTGCCCACTAGGCTCTGTCAGCCAGGAGGACCCATGCTCATCCCCTGAAGTTTCCATGGGAGCCTGCGTCCCACAGGAACCCACAGCTCAGGGCCAACCTCCATGTGGGCCTCTTGGTCGTGGTGGTAGGGGCGGGGGGGAGTTGACCTCCAGCCCTCCCATCCTGGCCACTGTATTTTGTGGGGATCATTCAGTCCTGGGAGCTTCCTGGGGACCCCAGAAGGAAGACAACAGGGTGGTCATGGCAGCCTCAGCCCGAGGCTCTGGGCTGGAATTTGATAACAACCAATTGAGAGCAACCACTGAATTCGATCCTCTTACAGTTACACGAGAAGTTGGTGAAGAACTGAATGTAGACCATTCTATGGTCATCTGGCATTTGAAGCCAATTGGAAAGCTGAAAAATCTTGATAAGTGGGTGCCTCATGAGCTGACCAAATATTTTAAAAATCATCCTTTTGAAGTGTCATCTTCTCTTATTCTATGAAACAACAATGAACCATTTCTTGATCAGATTGTGACATGCCACAAAAAGTGGATTTCATACAAGAGCCAGCTCACTGGTTGGACTGAGAAGAAGCTCCAAACCACTTCCCAAAGTCAAACTTGTACCAAAAAAAAGGTCATGGTCACTGTTTGGTGGTCAGCTGCCGGTCTTCTGATCCACTACACTTTTTGAATCCTGGTGAAATCATTACATCTGAGAAGTATGCCACGCCATTCGATGAGATGCACGGAAAACTGCAGCACCTGGAGCTGGCACTGGTCAACAGGAAGGGCCCAGTTCTCCACAACGCCTGACCACATGTCATACAACCAGGACTTCAAAAGTTGAATAAACTGGGCTATGAGGTTTTGTCTCATCTGCCATATTCACCTGAACTCTCGCCAACCAACTACCACTTCTTTAAGCATCTTGACAACTTTTTGCAGGGAAAACACTTACACATCCAGCAGGATGCGGAAAATGCTTTCCAGGAGTTCGTCGAACCCTGAAAGCATGGAATAAACAAGTTTATTTCTTATTGGCAAAAATGTGTTCAATGTAATGGTTTCTTTTCTTTTCTTTTTTTTTTAAGACAGTCTCACTCTGTCGCCTAGGCCAGAGTGCAAAGGTGCAATCTCGGCTCACTCTACCCTCCGCCTCCCGGGTTCAAGAGATTCTCCTGCCTCAGCCTCTTGAGTAGCTGGGATTACAGGCACATGCCACCACACCCGGCTACTTTTTATACTTTTAGTAGAGATGGTATTTCACCATGTTGGTCAGGCTGTTCTCAAACTCCTGACATCCTGATTCACCTGCCGCAGCCTCCCAAAGTGCTGGGATTACAGGCGTAAGCCACTGTGCCCAGTCCTTTGCAATGGATTCTATTTTGATTAATAAAGATGTGTTGCAGCCTAGTTATAAAAATTTAAAATTCATGGTCCAAAACCACAATTACTTTGACACCAACCTAATAATAGAAGAATTAAAAGAGGCCTTTACATTAGAGAGCCCATGGATGATAAAATAATAAAGAATATTACAATTTCCATAAGTCACAAACTTGGTAACTTAGACCAACTGGATGAATTAAAAGACACAATCTATTAATACTAAAACATAGGAGAAATAGGTAATCTGAATATATTGATATCTATTTTAAAAATGGAATCAATACCTAATAACCTTACAGAAAACCTATATATTCCAAAAATCTGATATTCTGTCATGTTATTCTAACTGGTGGGATTCGGGGATTTCCATTTTGATAAGAACATAGGTGAGTTGCACACACTTACTTTTAGTGCTCACTGGTCAGGAAACCTATGTCCACTATAGGATACCGCAGAGTGATGCGTTTTGGAGAATTTAGGCAAGATAATATGATTTTCAGAGTTAAAGGAAGACAACCTGTTTTATGCACAGTAATTCTTCATAATATCACAGGGGATACCATATTTAAACTTTGGGGTATCCCCAGGTATAATTCTTATTTGAGCCACATGTGAATTTCAGACACGGAGGCTGCCTAACTTTGGTGGCTTTCAGCAGATGTGGAAGTTAATTCACAACCTACTTTGTGGAGGCATAAAATTCAGTGAGCACTCACTTAACCTTTTACTTTAAATATTATTTTTGTAAACTTTGCATTTCCAATTAGGTGAAATTTTAAACCTGTTTCAGTTCTTATCCACCCCTTTTTTTTTTTTTTTTTTTTTTTTTTTCCTGAGACGGAGTCTTGCCCTGTAACCCAGGCTGGAGTGCAGTGGCATGGTCTTGACTCACTTAAATCTCCGCCTCCCAGGTTCAAGCAATTCTCCTGCCTCAGCCTCCCAAGTAGCTGGGATTACAGGTGACCACCACCACGCCTGGCTAATTTTTGTATTTTTAGTAGAGATGTGGCTTCCCCATGTTGGTCAGGCTGGTCTTGAACCCCTGACCTTGTGATCTGCCCACCTCGGCCTCCCAGAGTGATCGGATTACAGGCCTGAGCCACTGTGCCTGGCCTCTCCACTCTTTTTAAACGGAGGGGAGTAAGGGTTGCTTTAAGTTAGGAGGGACTCCTGCGTACCCAACCCATTTGTATAAATTTCTTCCTTCAGAGTTCTTCCAATCAGCATCACCATTGTTAAAGGCCTCCCACATGGTAATAATTGTGCTACAGGGTTTTATGAACATGAAGTTTATGTTTGGCTGAATTAACCTTCTTCCTGTCGCACAAGGGGGGCATAGGTGTTTTCACTAATTATGAAGCGGGTTCACTGTGCAATGGCTACCAACTTTTCTGAGTACAGTGAGACCAAACACATTCATACGTAAATTCCATGAAGTGAATTTATTACTTACAAATAGCAAACAAAAGACAACAGAAGCCTAGGATTCAATATGAACCACTACCACAAGATCAGGAAGGCTACCCAGAGAAGATGGATGGAGTTTTGACTGTAAACCCTTCACTTGCACTACAACTGAGGGACCCCAGCAAGCAGCCCACCTTGGGTTTTCTCCCACGATGTGGTTGCTGGACACAAGCGTTAAAGGCCGTTCTGTTTCGAGCAGGGACTCTAATAGAGCCTGAGCTGTTCTGGTTAATGTCACCTGATTATCAGGATATTGCCTTCCCAGCATATCATACAGTTATCTTGAGAATTACCAGTAGGAAAGGGAGCAAAATGGCCCTGCACCCTTCAAACTGAAGGATCAGAATATTTGCTGTGAAAGAAGCACAGACAGTAACAACAGAGTGTTCTTGTGAGTCATCTACTAGTTCTCTTGACCAGAGCGTGGCACCTGACTGCTTTTCTCTTTCCTTTCAATGGAAACTGTTTCGGAATATTTTGAATATTTTGAATTTCTACATCTACAGAGTTGAGGCACACGATCGCTGGCAGTGTAGACTCTCTGTATAGTTACAGGAAAGAGTTCAGGAGCCCATCAAGCCACATTGGAGGAGACCACCTAATCCTCCAGAGACTGTCACTCCATCTTCCTAGGGTTAGCTCCACATGCAGTAAGGCCATTATGTCTAAGGCCGGCAAGACTTTCAGTCCGAAGATTCGACTTTTGACATGCTGATAAGCAGCAGTGATAAGAAAAGCCCACACATTGGCTAGGAATTTTTCAATGCAAGCAGCTGAGATGCTTCTTCATATGCTTCGATAGGGGCTAATATCAAACTCTTTCTTCCCATTTTCATTACTCATCAGTGACTGAACCATGAGGCACCATGGATGTACTCCTCATCAGGAGGGTGTATGGGACAGCGGCAAGGGGAGAAGCAGCACAAGAAACAATCAAGGCCACTACTTCTGCCTACATAATAACTATTGTCTTGGAGTGTACAATAATTAATAATGTTCACATGGCTGCTCTTAGCATACAGAGATGGTGACCAGAGTAGATGCAGGGACTACAGAGATACAGCCTGATTCTTGCTAATTAGGACATAAGTGTCGGCTTATGTGCTGTGCTTCTGTGCATTAATAAGCCAGGACCTCAAAACTGCCTGCTAAGCACAGGCCAAATGTCATGCTGGGGTGCAATTAAACATTCATGTCCAGGAGATGAGAGCGTTTTAGTGTGGGAGAAGATGACAACACCTGAAGAAAACAAAACGCTGTGCAGACCAAACGGAAGGCCCATCATCAGCTCACGGTTCTGACTCAGGTGACTGCTGATGTGTTATGGAACCATCAGCCAACAGCAGGTAGGTCAAGTTGAGCAGGTGTCCTTCATGAGGGCTGGTCCATTCCATTTGTGTTGTCAATTGTTTCAATACCGTCTCATGCACCCCACTGGTGAGGAAGGAATTTGCGCCCTACTTTTACTGGCACCGTTAAACACATAACATCTCTTACTAAACAGAAAAACCAGACATCAGTTATTAATTACATATAGAAGGATGGTGTAAGTTCCCACAGCCCCAAACAGGGATTAACTTGGGAGCAGAGAGTGGTATCACATTAAAAAAGTGAGGATTTTCCTTTTTTTTTTTTTTTTTTTGAGACAGAATCTCGCTCTATCACCCTTGCTGGAGTGCAGTGGTGTGATCTCGGCTCACTGCAAGCTCTGTCTCCCGGGTTCTTGCCCTTCTCCTGCCTCAGCCTCCCTAGAAACTGGGACTACAGGCACGCACCACCACACGTGGCTAATTTTTTGTATTTTTAGTAGCGACGGGGTTTCACCGTTTTAGCCAGGATGGTCTCAATCTCCTGACCTCGTGATTCACTCGCCTCAGTCTCCCTAAGTGCTGGGATTACTGCCGTGAGCCACCACGCCCGGCCGAAGATGTTCCTTTGTTCCTACAGGAGTATGTGATTGGTTTGTCTGTTGGCTGGTAGGGAACTGAATCATGAGACACTGACTGGTAAGACTGTAATACTCTAAAATACAATATATAAACCATCATACCATAATGGTGTAATACGATCTACTACAATACCAAAGGCATCGATGAAAAGCCCAATGTTATCATATGTGACTGAGAGACTGAATGCTTCCTCCCTCAGATTGGTTACAACGTATCGTCCTATGACAGTCCTCTCTCCTTCATTCAAAGTGAACGATCCAAATAACAGACAGAAATAATAAAGAATAAAGGGCAACAGATGCAAAGAACTCACGAGATGATACTCTATGGTAAACTTTATGTACTTAGGAATTAATACCAACTCATTATTAGCAAAAAATAAACATCTTTACATCAAGAGTAGTTTTTCCTTTAACAAGGAAAGGTGGAATGTGTATAATGAACAAGGGATAATCAAAATTTTCCAAATGAGGCTAGTAAGGCTATCCCAACAATTGCCAATCATTATTCACTGGTCCATTAATCACAGGGCAATACATACAAATGAAACTTACCTGGCCAGGTGTGGTGGCTCATGCCTGTAATCCCAGCATGTTGGGTGGCCGAGGAGGGCAAATCATGAGGTCAGGAGTTCAAGACCAGCCTAGCCAACATGGCGAAACCCTGTCTCCACTAAAAATACAAAGAATTAGCTGGACGTAGTGGTGGGCGCTTGTAGTCCCAGGTACTCAGGAGGCTGAGACAGGAGAATCGCTTAAACCCAGGAGGTGGAGGTTGCAGTGAGCTGAGATCGCACCACTGTACTCCAACCTGGGCAACAGAGTGAGACTCCATCTCAAAAAAAGTTAATAATGAAAGAAAAAAATTAAACTTACCTCCATGTTAGAAAAACATCAAAATTCAACCATGAATCCAGCACATTATCAAATCAATAGACAAGAATTCTACCAACAAACAATATCATTATCTATGAAACTCAAGTACTACTGCTTAAAGAGCATTTACAGAACTCTCACCTCAAGGGTTCCCTGCAAACCAAGGTGAAATACATACTCAAGACTCTTTAAGAATGAGCCACGGGAAAAACAATATACTTGTAACTTGTGTAACATTTCATACATTTTTTCAAGCACTACTCGATAACTAATTTGCATCAGGCTTTCCAAATTAGAAAAGCTTCACTTATAGAACTTCTTTCCTGTGGGAGTTTTCACATGACGTTTCAATTAAATGTGAAAACTGAAAATATTCTTGCAGTTTCTAAACTATTAGAGTCTTAATCCTGTGTACGTTCTTGTATTTACAAGGTCCAGCCAGCTACAGTGTGCATTTTCATAGGTCCTTGAGTGGGTATGAGAGAAATGAAACATTCCCACATTCTGGACATTCATAGGGTTTTTCTCAGGAATGAGCTGATGTCTTCATATGGAACTAACACAACTGAAGGCCTTACCACAAATTTAGATTCAAAAGGCTTTTCTCCAGTCTGAGGCCTCCCAAATCTTCAAAAACAGGAAAATCTGAAGGCTTGGCCACATTTCCTACATTCTTAAGGTTCCTCTGCAGTGTGAGCCTTTTCATGTTTATGAGGGAATGGGAAAGAGTAAATGTTTTACCACATTTCTTACATTCAAGGGGCTTTATTTATTTGTTTGTTTATTTTGAGATGGATTCTCACTCTGTCGCCAGGCTGGAGTGCAGTGGCACAGTCTCGGCTCACTGAAACCTCCGCCTCCTGAGTTCAAGTGATTCTCCTGCCTCAGCCTCCTGAGTAGCTGGGATTACAACCATATGCTACCACACGCAGCTGCTTTTTGTATTTTTAGTAGAGACGAGGTTTCACCATGTTGGCCAGGATGGTTTCGATCTCCTGACCTCGTGATCCGCATGCACAGGGCTTTCCCCCAACCCCCCATTGCTTTTTATGTCCTTGAAAAAGAACTAAGACAACTGAAATGTGCCACCATGCCCAGCTAATTATTTTTATTTATTTGTTTTGAGACGGAGTCTTGCTCTGTCGCCCAAGCTGGTGTGCACTGGTGCGATCTCGGCTCACTGCAAGCTCTGCCTCCCAGGTTCACGCCATTCTCCTGCCTCAGTCTCCCGAGTAACTGGTGTTAGCCACCGTGCCCGGCATTATTTTATTTTTTCTAGAGACAGGGTTTCACCTTGATGCCCAGGTTGTTTCACGCTGTTTTAATCCGGGCTGGTTATGAACTCCTGGGCTCAAGCAATACACACTCCTTGGCCTCCCAAAGTGCTGGGATTATAGGCTGAGTCACTACACCCAGCCTCTATATCATGACTTCTTTCATGGCGAGTAAGATGACTGGAACGAATGTAGGCTTTACCGCATCTCTTACATTCATAGGGTTTTTCTCCAGTATGAATTCTTCCGTGGAGGTGAAGGGAACTGGGACGACTGAAGGCTTGGTCACATTGTTTACATTCATAGGCTTTCTCTCCCGTATGAGTGCTTCTATGGTTACAAAGGGAACTCAAATGACTAAAGGCTTTGCCACATTGTTTACATTCATAAGGTCTCTCTCCAGTATGAATGCTTCCATGGTCACGAAGGGAAGTGGAACAGCTGAAGGCTTTATCACATTTGGTACATTTATAGGGTCTTTCTCCCGTGTGAGTCCTTTCATGCATCTTAAAGGAACAAGAAAATCTGAATGTTTTTCTACATTCCTTACATTCGTAGGGTTTCTCTCTAGAGTGAGTTTGTTCATGTATTAGACAAGAACCGGAAACAGTGAACGCTTTACCACATTGTTTACATTTATAGGGTTTTTCTCCTGTGTGAGTTCTCTGATGTCTTTCAAATGAATTGAGAAAATAAAAAGCTTTCCCACATATCGTACATTTATAATTAGATTTCCACTGTGCATTATCTTGTGTCTTCTAACACCTGGAACAGAAACGAAGAGTTTCCCACACTGTTCACATTTATATTGCTTCTCTCCATATGATTTGTATCCTGAGTGAGCTAAGATGTGCCTGTTAAGGAGGGAATGACGTACAAAGACTTTTCCACAAATACTTCATTCACATTGTTTTAATCCAGCAGAAATGTTCTCATTCAGATCAAGCATTGGAATTTGGCTGACAACTGTCCATACTGACTACCGTCTTTGTTTTCACACAGTCTCTGTATCATATGATTTCTGTAAAAAAAATGTAAAGCACATAATTATTGGTTGGTTTAATAACTTTCTACTTACTAATAGGTCTTGGACTTACACTGCTACCAATACCAAGGAAAATGCTTTTTTTTTTTTTTTTTTTTGCCATGACTGAATTATTGGAAAGTAAATGGGTTACTACTGAAAACACAGTTACCACCTGCATGGCTATGTCCAAATTAGTAACATTCATGCACACAGTTTTGTAGTACTATTTTCAAGTAAACTGTTTTCCAAACACTGACTGCTACACTGAAGTACATTGCATTTTGGGTGAAATTTTTCTAAAAAGAAATAAATTTCAAGTGACTCTCATTTGTTTTGATCGCTTGCTTTTAAGTTCATGACAAGCTAAGATTCCTTCAGAGGACTTTATTTCCTCTTCCGTGCAAATTATCTTATATCTTTCCAAGGTTTTTCGAAGTGATCTTCAATATTCTGGTCTTTTCGTTTGTTTCCTAAAATACAGACCCACAAAATTATCATGAATTATTACAAACTATAGAAACATTACTAGATTTAATGTTCATTGTACACAGTGCCCATGCCTGATTTCTTCACCAAATCATTCCCTTGCGCCATTCCAAATCACAAATAGCACTGATGATAGGGAAATACTTCTGTAATTAAGTGAAATGTTTTGTCATTCTCAGCTACAGAAACCAGGTTCCTGCAGGTTTCCTGCATCACTTCTCTCCAGAGATTCTTCTGAGAAGAATCTAGCAAAGCCCATTCCTCCTGGGTACAGTTCACAGCCACATCCTCAAAAGCCATGGAGTCCTAGAACATTCCACACATGTGGATAGAAGGATGGGTGAGACTGACAGCACTGGGAATCTGTACTCAATCCATAAGCTGTTTACATGATTCTAAAATTTCCAAGCATTTATTTTGTGCCTTGATTGTCAGAACTCTTACTCTGTTCACACATATTCCCTCCCACACAGCAGTACGAATGCTAGAATCGAACTATTCAAAAAGGCAACAGCAAAGTAGAAACACCCATCTTATTAGAGAATCCAGGGAGTAAGATGTGCTGCTAGGAGTTACCTTTTAACTTCACTTTGTACAATTCTAGTATCTGTCATAATAAAGTCCTACCTGATGTGCATAAGGGAGTTAATATTATCAGTCCTGAGACTACTTATTCTTAAAAACGTCTGCTCGCAAAGTTCCATCTTTGTATTAGTAACTTACATTTTGAAAGGGATTCCACCAACCCTAATAAGAATGACTCACTGCATGTAAATGGCTTATGCAATGTATTTGCCAAAACTTTTTCTGCTGAACGTCTATTATTTTGTGTCACTGCAGTGGTGCTTAGGGAACCAGACACCAAAACACTGTCTGAACACTAAGTGTTCAATGAGTTTCCCTGGTAGACAATATTTTACACGTGCTGTCACTTGTTAACTGGGGAGTTGAGCCCATTCCATGTGATTACACCAAGACAGAGTAGGCTTATTAAATTTAATTGAGTAGTAAATAAAACCAATAATTGATATTTGACAATACTAATAGAACAATTTAAAAAATTTCTATTGCACAATGTGAAGGCAGAAAAGAATAAGAGGAAATACGACACACGTTTTTTAAAATGACATTAATGTCATCACTTCCAGATGCTATTCCTATGAAATCACATAAATTCCCAAATCAGGTTGTTTTTAGGCAAGAAAAAGTACTTTTTCATACGTAGTAAAAATGACAAATGTCTAATGATTTTTAGTCATCTAAAAAAAGAGTGATGGCTTGTCTAACATACTTCTAAGATTTTCAGACGAAAATATTCAGGACAGCACAGTATTAGCAGAGAGATGAGCAAGCAGACCAAGGGAAAAGAAAGTCTTAATGACCCAGCATTTATATGGAGAGTTGAGGAATGATAGAGTAGGCACTGTAGAATAGAAAAAGAAATCACATGCACTTTAAAATATGAGGCAAACCAGGCTGGCATCTACTTGGGAAAATGCATTGCATTCTTCTCTATTCCGTGAGCCATAATCAACTTATTATACATTCAAATATGAGAGATAAAACCAGAACACTTTCAGAAGTTACAGGAAGATTTTTTTTATGAAGGATTAGGCAGAATTTCTTTTATGTAAGAAAAAAGTGATGAAGGAACAGACAAACTCAAACATATTAAAATTTAGGGAATAAAAAGAAAATACAATGGGCAGGGCATGGTGGCTCATGCCTGTAATCCCAGCAGCTTGGGAGGCTGAGGAGGGCGATCACCTGAGGTCAGGAGGTTGAGATCAGCCTGGCCAACTTATCAAAACCCTGTCTTTCTGTTGTTTGTTTGTTTGTTTGTTTGTTTGGTTTTTTGCGACGGAGTCTCCCATTGTCACTTGGGCTGGGGTGCAATGGCAAGATCTTGGCTCACTGCAACCTCCACCTCCCGGATTCAAGCAATTCTCTTGCCTCAGCCTCCCAAGTAGCTGGGATTACAGGTGCCTGCCACCAGGCTCAGCTAATTTTTTTGTATATTTTGTAGAGACAGGGTTTCACCATGTTGGTCAGGCTGCTCTGGAACTCCTGACCTCATGATCGGCCTACCTTGGTCTCCCAAAGGGCTGGGATTACAGACCTGAGCCACTGTGTCAGGCCTAAAACCCCCTGTTTACTAAAAATACAAAAATTAGCTGGGTGTGGTAGTGGGTGCCTATAATCCCAGTTACTCGGGAAGCTGACATAGGAGAATCACTTGAACCCGGGAGGCGGCAGTTGCAGTAAGCAGAGATGGCGCCACTGCACTTCAGCCGGGCTACAGAGCAAGACAGTGTCTCCAAAAACAAAACAAAACAAAACAAAACAAAACAAAACCCTCGAATATCCAGATAAGAGGATACAGATGTGTCCACTGTCATAAATTCTTCACCATGCTACAAGAAGGAAACTGACATTTTGGTGAATCTTTGTAAATCATCAATTTATCTATCACACTTTTATTTCACCAGTAACGTTGATAAAGCTAAGTCCTACAATTCCATTTGAAATTACCCTTAAAAAGAACACACCTTTAAAACTTACTACACTCACTCTGGGGAAGAAATAAATATGAATTTTTAGTAAATAAAATACACCATTTTACCTTGCCTCTTTGGAAATAGTATGTTTATCTTTCAAGCTGTACTGATAAAATGTATCTTACAGCCAATGAAAAACTGGAACACAAATAAGCAGACAAGCCTTTTCAAGGTAACAAACTCAGGGAGAGGCAGTGCTGACTCCAACACAGACCTTTGTAAGTGTCACGGCAGGCCATTCTGTCCCTCGGGACACCCATCCTGTTCAGTAAAGTGCTCAGTGATCACCCAGGAGGCACTGGCACTGCTCTTTGTCCTCCTGTGCGCCTTCAGTGCATTTTAATGTTCAGGTTCTTGCACATCCTCTCTGGGGTGGGTTTTCCTTGTCCTTTGGGACAGTTTTTCTATCTTCACAAGTCTGAGACAATCTAGAGAGCAGAAATCATTTCTACCTTTTCCTCTCAATATCAGTATCCCATTGGCAGACCATCATTGTGTCTCCAAGGAATAAAAGCTCTGGCTGGAGGAACAGTTTTAATGACCTAACTTTAATGACATTACGTTGAATTGTCCATTCATTTTAATGTCCTAAAATTTTAATAATCCTAAGGGGTCACCATTTTAGAGAAAACTATACCAAGAGATTCCTCTAAGGCCAAGAGCATCCAGCTGCTCCCCTGAGCGACTCTACCCCCTACCTCAGGCTGTCCTTGGCGATGAGATGACCCCGGGGCTGATAGTCACTAGACCCTCCAATAGACATGGCCACTGTGGGTATCCTGGGTCATCCCCAGACAGTTTTAAAATTCCAGGACTAGGGAAAGACAGGAGGGTGGCTGAGGACACAACACCCTGTAAAGTTTTCACGGAGGGACCTCAACCTAAAGACATTTTGGTAATATGTACACTTAGGAAAGATGAAAAGAAGGGAGGCACAAATATTTCTTTTACAGTAGAGTGTCAGATGATTTATTCTCCACTTTCCTCTCATGTAAAATGCTTGGAAACAGAAAAATATTTTGGCCAAGGTGGCCCACGCCTGTATTCCCAGCACTTTAGGAGGCCGAGGAGGGAGATCAATTAAGGTCAAGAGTTCAAAACCAACCTAGCCAACATGGCAAAACCCTGTCTCTACTAAAAATACAAAAATTAGCTGGACGTGGTAGTGGGTGCCTATAAGCCCAGCTACTTGGGAGGCTGAGGCAGGAGAATCGCTTGAACCCGGGAGTCAGAGGTTACAGTGATCTGAGACTGCACCATTGGACTCCAGCCTGGCGACAGGGCGAGACTCCGTCTCAAAAATATATATATATATATATGTGTATATATAATATACATTTATAATTATTACATGTAGACAGTATTTGAAGTCATGGGACTGACTGTAGGTAGAAACAAGAGAAGGCAAGGAAGTTTTTATATTTATATATAATTATATAAAATTAATATACATAATTATAATATATAAATATATCATATAGACTGAGCACAGTGGCTTACACCTGTCGTTCCAGCAATTTGGGAGGCCGAGATAGGCAGATCACCTGAGGTCAGGAGTTTGAGACTAGCCTGAGAACATGGAGAAACCCCATCTCTACTAAAGATACAAAAATTAGCCAGGTGTGGTGGTGCGTGCCTGTAATCCCAGCTACTCAGGAGACTGAGGCAGGAAAATCACTTGAACCCCAGAGGTGGAGGTTACAGTGAGCCTAGATTGCGTCATTGCACTCCAGCCTGGGTGACAAGGGTTAAACTCCGTCTCAAAATAAATAAATAAATAAATAAATAAAGCAAGAAATATGTATTTATGTCTAAATATATAATTACAATACATAAATGTGTATATAAATATACATTTATTATAAATTTATTAATATATGAAATATGTTTATTTCTGAGATAGGGTCTGGCTCTGTCACCCAGGCTGGAGTGCAGTGGCACTATCATAGCTCATTGGAGCCTTGAACAGATGGCTCAAGGGATCCTCCCACGTCAGCCTCCTGAGTGGCTAGGATTGGATGCACACACCACCATGCCTAGCTAATTTTATCATTTTTTGTGGAGACAGGGTCTTCCTTTTTTGCCTAAGCTGGGCTTGAACTCCTGGGCTCAAGTGATCTTCCTGCCTCAGGCTTCCAATGTGTTAGACGTGGGCCACTGCATCTGGTCTAATGCATTTTTAAATTGCGAGTTCATATTATTTGATAGTTTTAAGTACTGAATGTGTTGAACAATCAACTTGCAGAATTCCTGAACAATGGATGGTCAGCTCTCATGTCCTGGTTCAAATCGCCCCAGCACACCACGGCTAGAAACCTTTCAGCCAACTTCCAATTATGTCTCCCGGGGCAAGACAATGTCACTTGGCCGATCCCCACTAAGAGGGACTCTGGAAAGGCAAGAAACTATTCTGTTCTCTATAACGGAACCTCACCAAGGAGAAGGCAGCTGGGAGGGCCAGCTGGGCCCTTCAACCAGAAGCTTCCACCATCGACCCACTGCCCTAGAACTACACCGTGCTGGGCATTTGGGACACTGTTATGAGCAAGAGTTTCCACTTTTCTTCTCATGGGACCTTCATGCTAGTGGCAAGAGACAATTTTTTTTTTTTTTTTTTTTTTTGAGACAGAGTTTTGTTCTTGTCACTCAGGCTGGAGTGCAATGGTGTCATCTCGGCTCACTGCAACCTCTGCCTTCTGGATTCAAGCAATTCTCCTGCCTCAGCCTTCCGAGTAGCTGGGATTACAGGATTGCACCACCACGTCTAGCTAATTTTTGTATTTTTAGTAGAGATGGGGTTTCACCATGTTGGCCCGGCTGGTCTGGAACTCCTGAGCCACTGCACCCAGTCAAGAGGGAGATTTTCAATCAATAAGTAGAATTATGATGAATGCCAGAAAGAAGAATGTGTGTGATGGGGAGGGGACCTAAGTTATTGTCTCACATTTTAACACTTTCGTAGGCAAAAACTAACAACTGAGAAGCTTAAAACAACACACACCTTTAAGCCAATTTTGGCAAGCTAGTAGTTGAGCATATTTTAGCGGATCCTGTGTTTGGGATCTCACGCCAAGCAGCTGGGCTGCATCCTCATCTGATGCTCCACCAGGGCAGAATCCATTTCCAGGCCCGCTGAGGTTACTGGCAGAATTCATTTCCTCAGACCCGCTTGGCAAGGGCCCAGCTTTTTGCTTCCTTGCCTACGGGGCCCCTCCAAAGGTCCTTTCTCAGCACAGCATCTCCTTCCTGGAGCGCCTGCAGGTGGAACCTTCCTTTCTAGTGTGCGAAGGTGATGCACTGTGACAGTGACATCCCATTGCTTTTGCCAGGCTCTATGGGTTAGAAGCCAGTCACCGGTTTGCTCGTACCCAAGGTCAGGAAGACTATGCAAGGGCATAGGTTATTGGGAAGTCAGTCACTTTAGGGTGTGGCTGACACCACTGAACTTGGTGAGAATTTAAGGGTTGGTAGGAGCTGGCCAGGTACAGGGGTGAGGGTGTGTCAGGCAGGGGTGAGGGCATGGAGGGCGATGCAGAGGCCTGCATCCTGGAATGTCCTTTCACTCCCTGAGGTTTTGTTCTCCTGATCCCTGAGTACATCCCAGAACACGGTGGGGCCCTAGCAGGGGAGAGGGAGGGAAGCCTGTGTTGTTCATCTGGGGAGCTTGTTAGGCAAATCAGATTAGGGGCCAGGCTTTCAGTGGTGGGTGTGAGCGTGGGAGTGATGAGTGTACAGGTGTCTGTGGGAATAAGCGATGGGGATGGGGTTAGCCCCAGCCACCATGAAGACCTTAACTGTGCATCCACCCATCCCAGCAGCATCCCTGAGTGAGTGCCTTCAGGGTGAAGGTCCTGCTTTGCACATGGAAGTGAATCAGAGTGGGACACTGCCTTGCCTTAGAGATGTCACACTTCTCCTTCTTCTTCGTTTTTTGTATTTTTGTTTGTTTGTTTGTTTTTGTTTTTTTGTTTTTTTGTTTTTTTGTTTTTTTGTTTTTTTTTTTTTTTTTTAGCTTACAACAGAGTCTCACTCTGTTGCCCAGCCTGGAATGCAGTGGTGTGATGTTGGCTCACTGCAACCACTGCCTCCCAGGTTCTAGCAATTTTCCTGCCTCAGCCTCCTGGGTAGGGGAGCTGGGACGATGGGCACGCATTACCATGCCTGGCTAATTGTTGTATTTTAGTTTCACTGTATTGACCAGGCTGGTCCCAGTCTCCTGGCCTCAACCGATCTGCCCGCCACAGCCTCCCAAAGCTCTGTGACTATATGCGTAAGCCACCACACTGGGCGAGAGGTCACACTCCATGCCAAGTGGGTGGCAGCGACTCAGACAGCACCCCAGCTGGTGCTGGGAGTGAGGGGTGCTCAGTGTCCTAGGAAGGCAGAGGGCTGCATGAGAGGTTCAGGGAGGAAGGACTGGAGGAGGATTTGAGATTTTCACCTGAGCAGCTGGGTGGATGGAGGGGCTGTTTACAGAGAATCACAAGAATGTGGATGAGCAGGTTAGGGCACTAATAAAGCACTCTGTTTTGGAAAATTTGAGATGCTTCCCTCTGTCCAGCTGGGGCTTTGGGAAAGGTCAGGGCTGGGCATCTGACTGGGATGGATGTCTCTGGCTGGCAGCAGAGCATGTGGATGGTTTGTGAAGCCCGGAAGGGCATGAGATTTCCTGTGGCAGTGCGCACTGCAAATGGAAGGGCATTTGGCCTGAGCCCAGACATATACAAGTTGGGCAGAGCAGCTACGGAAGTACAGAAAAACCAACGGTGTGGGGGCACATGAAGCAGGAATCTCAAATAAGATGAGGAAAGAGGTTTTAAAGACGATCAGGGCTGGGGACAGTGGTTCATGCCTGTAATCCCAACACTTTGGGAGGCTGAGACGAGAGGATAGCTTGAGGCCAGGAGTTTGAGACCACCCTGGGCAACATAGGGAGATCCCATTTCTATAAATAAATAAATACCATTGGTACTTGGCATTTCGGCTGGGGAACAGCAAACACATGAAAGCTCTGAGGCAGGAAAGGGAAGTGATTAGTGCTCGCTCCTGGTTCCTTTATCAGACCTTAAAGAGATGCAGAGACATTTCAGGTACTCCTTAGCCGAGCTCCTTCAGGGAAGGCCTAAGTTCACTTCTACTTCCCATCTATTAATTTTTTTTTTTTTTTTTTTTTTTTTTTTTTTTTTTTTTTTTTTTTTGGAGACAGAGTCTCACTCTGTGGCCCAGGCTGGAGCACATGCAGTGGCACGATCTAAGCTCACTGCAACCTCCACCTCCCGGGTTCAAACGATTCTCCTGCCTCAGCTTTCCCAGTAGCGGGACCACAGGTACGCGCCACCACGATCGGCTAAGTTTTTGTATTTTTAGCAGAGGTGGGGTTTCATCTTGTTGGCCAGGCTGGTTTCGAACTCCTGGCCTCAAGTGATCCACCTGCCTCCGCCCCACAAAGTACTGGGATTACAGGCGCGAGCCACAGCGCCCGGACCTTCTTCAGTCCTAACGCCCACCATACGTGCTTCCAAATGTTTGCTGAATGGCAAGGTGAACGAGTGAATGGGACTATGTGACTTCCGGCAGCAGGCAATCCTATTCCTTGGACCTCTGTTTCACTTTTTGTAAAGCAAGCCTGTCTCTCGCTCTCTGCCCTAAAAGCCTGAGTTCTGGGCTTGAGATGAGCGCGTCCTGTAGACCAGACTGCAGGTGGACGCTGAGCTGGGTCTTCTAGAAGGCAAGGATCCGGTCAGCTCTTGGGTCCAGTCCTCCCGCGGGACTCGGTATGCCCAGTCCCAGCGCCTTCCCGCCCAACCTCCATTTGTTCCCCCAGGCCCCGCCCTCTCCGTGCAGCTCGCTCTCCATTGGCCGGGGGGCGGGCCCTGGGCGCCTGCCTCCGCTGGGAGTGGGGCGGCGGGCGGGGCGGCGGGCGGCAGGCGGGGCCCTGTGCACCTGCACGGTGTGTGTCCAGGCCGCAGCCCCGCGCCAGCTGCAGCTCCTTGCTCCGAGCCGGATCCTGAGCGGAGAACACGCGCTGAAGCGGCAGCGGCGGCCCCGCCCCGGGACTCCATTGTTGAGGCTGCCTCCGCTCTGTAGGCTACTCAGCTGCGCTCCAGTCGGCACAGGCGCCGCGGCGAGGAGCAGGCGCTGTGAGCCGGTGGCCTGAGGTGAGACCGGGCGACGGGGTCTCCGGACCGGGCGGGGGTCTCTGCCCCGGGCGTGGCGGCTCCGAGTTGGATTCCGCAGGGTCCGAAGTCAGGATGCGAGGTCCTTGCGCCTGGGCTTTGTCTCGGCGTCGGGTGGCACCGGGGGCTTCGCGCCTACTGCGATACCGCGTGGGCCTGCGCGGGGGTCCCGGTCGCCCTGCGGGTGGGGGCCGGTCCCCACTGCTCCCCGGCTCCCCGCGTCTGCCGCGGAGGGGACTGCATGGACCCGGGCGCTGGCTTCTGAGCCGAGATGGCGTCACTGCACTCCAGCGTGGGCGACCGAGTGAAACTCCGTCTCGGAAAAAAAAAAACTTGGTAAAGTGTTTTACCCAGCCTAGGTATGTGTGGTAGAGCCGAATGAAAGCTTAGAAAAAGACGACTTGAGAACTAGCCCAGCAGAGGAATCAGGTGGGATGTGTTGTTACTGAGTAAGTGAAATTTGCACCTGTTTTCTCCCAGGCCTCGCTGAGTTGTGTACAACAGAGAGCTCAGGTGTTGGGGGCAGTTGACCGGTTGAAGAATGCATTGCTATTATGGGAGGAACATTGGGCTTTGAAAAAGCAGAACTGGATCCACGTTCTTGCCTGGTAACTCTAAGTATCATCTAGTTTGTAAAGGGGAATGCAGTTCACTGAAAAATTCTTATGACAGTGCGGAAAGGATTGGGGTGTCTGCATTGTTTTGTGTAATATAGGTCATATGAACGAGCATTTAGGCTGGAGGGAGGCTTTTCATCTCTATAACTTTACTTTCACAGGACAATTCCATCACGATTTGAAGATTTTGAGTCAAAACTACATTATTCTGCTATGTGTTTCGGGGCAAATGTATACATACAATTTGCTTAAATATTTCAGTGATACAAGAATATATGTGTGGGGTAAAAAGCTGAAATTTGCATTCTCCCTTCTCTAGAAGTAACCATTGTGAATAGTTAAGTCTGTTTTCCAGCTATTTTGTATACTATAAATACACTGTGAACATTTGAGTGTATATAGACCTGTATGTTACACACAGTTTTAGAGATGGAATATTGCTGTGTTGCCCATGCTAGTCTCAAAATCCTGGGCTCAAGTGACCGTCTTGCTTCAACCTCGCAAAGTTTTGGAATAACAGGCATGAGCCACCGCGCCTGGCCTGCATGAGTATATTTACTAATTGCTAAGTTACTCTGTTCAATACGTGGCTATTGAACTCCCCCATGTGCCGAGCATTGTTCTGAATACGTTATATGCACCAATTCACTTAATTTTTAGAGCAGCTCTATTATTGTGGCCCTTTTACAGTGAGGAAACTGTACCACAGAGAGGCTGGGGACGTTGTCTAACATCACACAGCCGGTGCTGTTGGAATTGAGGTTTGAACCCAGACAGCTGGCTTCAGATCTCTTAGCTGTTATCATAGACGGCACACCCAAACCTTAGGGCCCTCCCAAGCCTTGCCTCCGATACGGGCTCGCCTGAGCTCTGCGAGCGCCGTGTATGTGAGGTTTCTTTCCTCTTTAAGAACACAAGTCTTGGAATTGTCGCAGACCCTGGTAGGACCTCTTGAGGACCAAAAACAGGGATTCTTCAAGCCTGCCCCAAGGGCCAGATCTCTGATTTAGCTACTTGGAAGGTAGACGTGGAAGAGAGTAATTTTACCAGAACAAAAAGTCAGGATGGCTGGGCTGACTTGGCCAGACGCAGTGCCTCATGCCTGTAATCCCAGCACTTTGGGAGGCTGAGGCAGGTGGATCACCTGAGGTCGGGAGTTCAAGAGCAGCCTGGCCAAGAAGTTCAAATTCCGTCTCTACTAAAAATATAAAAATTAGCTGGGCGTGTTGGCGGGTGCCTGTAATCCCAGGTACTTGGGAGGCTGAGGCAGGAGAATTGCTTGAACCCGGGAGGCAGAGGTGGCAGTGAGCTAAGATTATGCCACTGCACTCCAGCTTGGGTGACAGAGCGAGACTCCGTCTCAAAAAACAAGAAGAAGAAGAAGGGGGAAGGGGAATGGCTGGGCTGACTCATAGGGAAGAGGCCCTGCAGCAGCCGTAGGACCTTGGCCACTTGGGTGGAAAAGAAGGAAGGAAGAGCTTCACCCATGGCGGTGACCTGGACTGCAGAAACCACATTAAACAGTCCACATCCTGGAGCCTGGCCACCCCATTTGCTTCTCTTCTCCTTGGGTAGAGGGTTTGGGGCGCTTTCTACCCTGGAGGCTGAGCAGCGCAGCTTCTAACCAGGGTAGGCATTTTTCTGTCCCTGGGAATACAGACAGCATTCTCATAAGCAGCCCAAATCCTCCTGAACAGCTTTTTGTAGGGTGGGGCGGGGTGGGGCAGAGGGTCATTTTGACTCATAGGTGCCTTTTCCACTTTCACTGCTGATAACTGTGTTACAGATTGAAGTTTTGTTTTTGATACTGAAGAGGGCTTAAGAGAGTGAGCTATTATGGCACATCTAAGTCTGCTAAAATAGAACCACGGGGTAGTGTAGGAAAATCTCTTCTAAATTATGGATCATATATGGTGAACGTTAAAAGCCACGTGTACCTAAGTTGAAAAATCAAAACATGTCTTGTATTTGGGTGACCCCGGTAATTCCGGATGCCACTGTGCCTTGTGTAAACCCAGGATGCTGAGGTGTAGGGATCAACAGGCTTTTTCAGGACATCTGTGCTTCTCCCTTGGGGTAAAGTGGGGCAGCAGTAGGAGCGCACAGCTGTTGGGCCCCTAATATTTGTCAGCTGTTTTACATGTGGGATTCCATTTAATGAAATCTTGGAGGTAAAATTATGTTATTGAAGATGAAGATAGAGGCTTAGAGAAGTTAAGAAAATTGTTCAAGATCACGTCATTTGTTTTGTTTTGCTTTGTTTTGTTTTGTTTTGAGACAGAGTTTTGCTCTTCTTGCCCTGGCTGGAGTGCAATGGTGCAATCTCGGCTCACCACAACCTCTGCTTCCCAGGTTCAAGTGATTCTCCTGCCTCAGCCTCCCGAGTAGCTGAGATGACAGGCATACGCCACGATGCCAGGCTGATTTTGTATTTTTTGTAGGGACGGAGTTTTTCTATATTGGTTAGGCTGGTCTTGAACTCCCAACCTCGGTTAATCCACCCAACTCGCCCTCCCAAAGTGCTTGAATTACAGGTGCGAGCCACCACGCCTGACCAAGGCCATGTAATTTCTTAAGTGCAAAGATGAAGTACTTGATGAACCCAGAAGTTTCACTTCAAGGCCCTTGATATTTCCATAACACATGGTTCCTTCCCTGGTTGGTGGGAGTGACTGAAGAACTCAAGAAAGCTGTGTTTTGTGGAAAGAGGACCTGAGGGGTGTATGGTCTTTCCAGGCTTGGAATCTGCCATGCTGGGCTTCTGAATTGTATAGCTTGACCATATAGAGAAGCCCCTCATTTAAGACTTATTCTTCGGGGGAAATAAAGGAAAGCCGCCCACATGAGATAGGCAGAGGCGACTTTCTCAGAGCTGCTGTGGCAAGAAAGTCAGCACCATCACTTGCGTGTGGCAGGGACTGACATGCAAGTGAGTGGCGGATGAGGAGTGGGGAAGCTTCAGGATGGAAAGAATGGCTCCCAGTGGAGGCTGTTGTGGGGGCTGGAGGCGGCTGTGCAGAAGTGGGGTGTCCTATGTGATTGGTTAGGGGCATATTTGGCTTTCTCTGAATGATCCTAACTGGAAACAGGGGCCAAAATTAGGGTGGCTGTCAGTTTTGAGTCAAGTCCTGGTCACCTGGGACAGAGTTGTGGTTTAGTCTCTGGGTTGTGGAGAGAGAGCAGTCTGGCTTCCTGTCTGATGTGCTAGCCTGGCTGGCCTCCTGGCTGTTGACTGTAGATAGGGGATTGGTTTCCTGGGTGGGCAGCTACAGGGTGTGATCTGAGTTCTGTCTTTCTACATATGATCAGGCATGGTCTGTTTGTATATTCAGTCCCTCATTTTTCTTGTCAGTAAAAATATCAAGTGACAAATTGGACACATTGGGAAGATTTTAGATGTCTGTGTCCCCTGGAGGAAGTTTTGACGTTCACATTTAATCAGAATGAATGTAAACAATTGGGCCATTTATCTTGAAGATGTAAAATAGGAAATCTTCAACAATACTACCTCGGCGCCATTGCCTCTCTGTCCATCGTTAGGGAATGTGTTTTTATCCACCGCCGGCTCATCGTCCACCAGTTTGTGGTTGATCCACTTCTCTATACGTCTTGTCTTGTGTGCAACTCATTGTTTGCTAGTGTTAGCTTTCCCCTTCGTCAGTGTAGTTTATTTGTGTAGCCTCTGTTGGTAGGAAGTTATTTGTGGAATTTGTGAATGGAAGGGACCTTGGAGGTCTGCTAGGTCGACCCAGTGATTTTAGAGATAAACGGAAATACAGGGAAATGTTCCAGCTTTTTTGGTGACAAAACCAGGAATAGAAAGCAGTGTTCTTTGTGCCACAATGTCATTGGAAGACAGCTCAATGTGGGCCTAAAATGCAGAGTAACTAACTTTCATTTATCTCTGCTTCTGACTCTTGTTATCAGACATTTTAAATTGACCTAAATGTGTTAGCAGAAATATGAAAAGTCCTGACTTGTTTACATACAAGGTACTTTGTCACCTACTCATTTGGGTTTTTTTTAAACAACAACAAGGATTTCAAGGATTGAAAAGACGTTGTTACAAACTGAATGTTTATGTCTCCCCCAGATTCTTGTACTGGAGCCCTAACTGCCAGTGTGATGGTATTAGGGGATAGGACCTTTGGGAGGTGATTAGGGTTAGATGAGGTCATGAGCATAGGCCCTGGTCTGACAGGATTGGTGCCCTTAGAAGAAGAGAAACTAGGCCAGGTGTGGTGGCTCACACCTGTAATCCCAGCACTTTGGGAGTCCGAGGTGGGCAGATCACGAGGTCAGGAGATTGAGACCATCCTGAAATCCTGTTTCTACTAAACATACAAAAATTAGTTGGGTGTGGTGGCACGTGCCTGTAATCCCAGCTACTCGGGAGGCTGAGGCAGGAGAGTTGCTTGAACCAGGGAGTCGGAGGTTGCAGTGAGTTGAGATTCTGCCACTGCACTCCAGCCTGGTGACAGAGCGAGAGTCTGTCTCAAAAAAATAAAAAAAAAAAAAAGAAGAAGAGGAGAAAGCAGAGAGCTCGCACTGTCCTGGTGTGAGGAAACAAGAAGAAAGGTCGCTGTCTGCAAGCCAGGAAGAGGTCCCTGTCAGGGAACTGAGTCGGCCGACACTTTGATCTTGGACTTCCAGCCTCGAGAGCTGTGAGAAATAAACTAATGCTTAAACCACACAGCCTATGGTGTTTTTGATGGTATTTGCCTATGGTATTATGGCCATCTGATTTGACTGATACAGAAATGGTTCCAGAATATACTGTAGCCTGTATCTGAGTTGGTGATGCCATGAAAATAAATGTGGTAGTTCATTCCTTTATATAAAGATAGCGCTGTGAGCCGAGGGCCTTTGCTCATGTCTTAGTTGAGTCTTGTTTTCTTATAATAGCTTCCTAATTTCTCTTTTCCCCCTCTAATTTATATTATATAGCTGGATTAAATCATATATGGTATGATTTTATACTTTATGTCTATACAAACTTGTAGTGATTTTATTTCATTTGATTTGATTTTTGAGACATGCCCTTGCTCTGTTGCTCAGGCTGGAATGCAGGCGTGCCATGACAGCTCCCTGTAACCCTAAATTCCTGGGCTCAGGTGATCCTCCCGCCTCAGCCTCCTGAGTAGCTGGGACTACAGGTGTGCTATCCTGCCTAGCTAATTTTTAAATTTTTTGTAAGGACAGTCTTGCTGTGTTGTCCAGAGTGGTTTCAAACTCCTGGCCTCAAGCAGTCCTCTCGCCTCAGCCTCTCAAAGCACTGGATTACAGGCATGAGCTGTCACACCCGGCCCAGTGATTTTTCATTGTTAAGATCGAGGACAGATTCTCTGGCTTGGCATTCAAGGCTCATGATCGGGGCGTGATATGCAAATTTGGGTTTCGTGTTTCCATTCACACCATCAGCCTTGCACTCTAGCTTGTTGTCTAAGCCCTGTTCTGAAGCCCAGACTGAGAGCTGCACTTAGAATTTATACCTTCTCATCTCTTCATCGTCTTCGCCTATGTTCTTATCTCCATCTGGGACATCATCTCCACACTTCTGCCTCTTTAAATCTTCTCCATCCTTCAAGACTTGAAATACTTCTGTTACATGATCCCCACTCTGACGTCCAAGCTAGAATTAATCTTTCTTCCTTTGAACTCTGATAGTGCTTTATGTTTTTCATCCTTTAATTATACAGCAGTCCTGTGTGTTAGATATTATTATTCTCCCAGTTTTTCATAGTTACTTTGAAAATATTTGCTGTAGTCACATATTTGGAATAGGTAATATGAGCGACAATCAAAAGGTTCTGGAGAGTGAAAGGCAGTTCTACTCCCATCACTGCCCTGTGATCACTCTTGCCAGTTTTTGTTTGTTTGTTTGTTTTTCCAAGGCAGAGTCTTGCTCTGTCACCAGGCTGGTGTGATCTCCGCTCACTGCAGCCTCCGCCTCCCGGGTTCAAGCGGTTCTCCTGCCTCAACCTCCTGAGTAGCTGAGACTACAGGTGTGCACCACCATGCCCAGATAAGTTTTGTATTTTGAGTAGAGACGGTGTTTCGCCATGTTGGCCAGGATGGTCTGGATATCTTGACCTCGTAATCCACCTGCCTCAGCCTCTCAAAGTGCTGGGATTACACACGTGAGCCACTGCACCCAGCCTATGTGTCTTGTTTTTAAAAACACAGATGTTGGCATAAGATAAACACGGTTGTCCACCGGTAAGTATTTAGGTTGTTCCCAACCTTTTGCATTAATCAATGCTGAGATGTACATAATTCTTGCATATTTGCGTGAATATGTTCATAGGATGCATTGCTAGAAATGGAATTGTGGGATCCAGGGTTCTGTGCATTTTAAATATTGATGGGTGTTGCCGGATTCCCTTCCGTTAGGGCCATACCGTTATCTCACTGTCAATGTGTAAGGGCGCCTGTTTCTATTTCCTTGCCAACAGCTTCTTCTCAACTTTTTTGTTTGACATCACACACACACACACACACACACACACACACACACATACACACACACACACACACAGATACACACACACACCCACACACACACACACACACACAGATACACACACACACACACACACACACCCACACACATACACACACATACACACACACAGATACACACACACACACACACAGATACACACACACACACACAGATACACACACACACACACACAGATACACACACACACCCACACACACACACACACACACACAGATACACACACACACACACACAGATACACACACACACCCACACACACACACACACACAGATACACACACACACACACATACACACACACACACACACACAGATACACACACATACACACACACACAGATACACACACACACACAGATACACACACACACACAGATACACACACACACACACACACACACACAGATACACACACATACACACACACAGATACACACACACACACACAGATACACACACACACAGATACACACACACACATACACACACACAGATACACACACACACAGATACACACACACACACAGATACACACACACACACACAGATACACACACACACACACACACACAGATACACACACACACACACACACAGATACACACACACACACACACATACACACACACAGATACACACACACACACACACAGATACACACACATACACACACAGATACACACACACACACAGATACACACACACACACAGATACACACACACACACAGATACACACACACACACACACACCCACACACATACACACACATACACACACACAGATACACACACACACACACAGATACACACACACACATACACACACACACAGATACACACACACACACAGATACACACACACACACACACACACACAGATACACACACACACACACAGATACACACACACACACACAGATACACACACACACCCACACACACACACACACACAGATACACACACACACACACACACATACACACACACACACACACACACACAAATAGCCCGCTTGTTCCAAAAGCATGGACATTTTACATTTCTACTTACAGTGTGCGCACACTGACTGAAGCTCTGTGTTGCAGTGATGTGTGCTGCTAGGATTGTGGCTCTGTTTCGAATTTGCTAGCCAGGCTATGGCTTTCCAGTCAGGTGTTTTTTGTTTCGTTCATGCTGTTGCAGCCGTTGAGCTGTGTGAATTTCCCTCCACTGCCCAGCCAGATTTCCCTTCCGGTGGACGGGCTTAGTGTCTCATCCAGCAGCCCTGTGCCCTGGTGATCTGGGCCGAGTGTGTCATCCGATGGCCCTGTTTCCTGGTGACCTGGGCCGAGTGTCTCATCCGGCAGCCCTGTTTCCTGGTGATCTGGGCTGAGTACCTCCATGAGAAGTTGCACCCATCTTCTCCAGTAGTGCATCATTTCACAGCAAGCAACACATTTTCACCACGTTTCTAGTGGGACATGTGCTAGCTCTTTTCTGGGCATCAGCAGACCTGGCTTTTTTCTGGTTCAAGCAACAGCTGGTGAGTTACCAAAGACAAGTCGCATCTGGCCCCTGGTCCTTTGCTTTATAAGTAGAATCACAGTCCGAGTGGGCATCACTGCCCTGGTCTCTCTGCGGTGCTGAGTGTTGTGGGGATGATGGCTAAGTGTCAGGGTGCATTTCCACCACTAGGGGATTACAGTCCAGCAAAGACACAGGAGGAAAGCTAACAGCCCCGGGCAGGTACACAGAACCAGAGGAGTTTGGAAGGGTGGTTCCAAGCTCCGTGGTGTGATTGATGTGATCACAATAAACATTTTATCTCTAAGTCTTGGGCCATTGGACCAAGAGAAGAGAGAGCTGGTGTTGAGTTGTAGTGAGAGGTGTGTGGTTCGTGTACCTGCTGAGCCTGGCTGGGACTCAATTCCATTTTACCTTCTGTTTCCACCTTTTTCATGCTCCTGCTTGTTTCTCCAGAAAAAATTGCAATAAATTCTTTTCAAAAATTTTACAAAAGCCATAGATGCTTATTGAAAATAGTTCAAATGATATAGAAGACAGAAAGATAGTGAATGTTTTTCTGTTGTGTGTTTGGATGAATGTGTCTTTGGGGTAGTCACTATTAACACTGGGTGTATTTCCTTCCAGATCTTTTCCAGTGTACCTACAAATATGTATGTACACTTTGTAAAGAACAAAATAGTACCTGATAAACACTGAGTCTCCCTACTCCCACTGCGCAGTCTACGTGGACATCCTTTCATGGTGATACAATGAGACCTGATCGACTCCTTTTGTTCGCTGGAGTGACAGGTAATAATAGCAACAGATAACTCACCTTCAGCGGGCATTTACCATGTGGCAGGGTCTGTGCTCCAGGCAGGCTACATGAAGTGGGTCTTAAGGCTTTTTACAACAATGCTATGGGTGAACACAGTGATTGTTAACATTTTGCAAATGATAGAATTGCAGTAGAGAGAAGCAGAGCTGCTTGCTCAAACTCATGGCACGATTCCCGAGAGAGAGAACACTTTTAAAACAATTGTTGTTATAGCCAGGTGATTCACGATCATTTCAAGAAATAGTGCATTCAGTGAATAGATTTCAGGGTCTGGTACAGTCTGGGAGTTGTTCCTGAAAATGTACTGGGCTAGAGGTAAGGGAACGGTCCATTGGCCCTGGGACCCTAGTGCAAGGAGGGAGGTCCCGGGGAGAGGGGGCATGGAGAGGAGGTCTCTGAACAAACCTTGCAACATCCATTTCTGCCGAATCTGGCCCGAGGTCTGGTTCTTGACATGTACACTTTTCAGAGATACTTGGTTTTGATTTTTATCATGGCTCACCTGAGCAGCCATGGTTTCAAACTGCCTGGAGATGTGGTCTGGCAGGCCAGTGCTATGCCCATCCTTCCCGCTCCTGCAGGAGGGGAGTCATCCTGGGACTAGAGGGCTTCGCCTGTAATCAGCTATCTCATAATAAGTGGATTTGATGCTGGTTTCGCTAGGTCAGGAAATTTCCCATTTGGAAGGAAAACGGATACTTGTTTTTGGGTTTTGCTGAGGAGTCACAGGGTTTAGAGCAGGGACTGGAAGTTTGTTGAGACACATGTGAGAGCACTCAAACATCTTCCATGAAGCGGGGAAATAAACATAGTGTTCCAGAGAGGTCCCTGGCTTTGGGATATAAATATTTCTGTAACAGAATGGTACTGGATGTCTGCTGTATTTTTTCTCTACTATTTTGGCAAGTTTTATTTGGGTGTGTTTCTCCTGTACAGAAGGTATGACATCAGTTTTTGCCACCAAGTATTTACAGCCATCGGTGCCTCCTATGTGGGTCACTTTTGTGCTGTGGTTTCTTTGGGGAAATTGTAGGTCTCCTACCCAAAGCACATTGCCCATTTCAAGATGCTCCTGGTTTCTGAACACCTGTGGCAGTGCCTTCCATGTGGGTGAAGCCAGCCGAGAAAGTATCCCTCCCCAGGAGGTGGGGATTGGTGATTGCCTGAGGGAGGAGGCCGGGGATGAGCCCTGGACTAGAACTTGTCACCGGCTGCTTTTCCTTCCCCTCCTCTCCCTCCTATTTTTCCACCACCCCCACTTTTTAAAAATTTCTTATAAAAAATTAAGCAATTATTTTGGTTTCGTTTATTCACTATTCCTTGCTAATTTTATGCAGAGTGAGCCTGGGACAATGGGAAGGAAAGTTGTACTTAGCTTCAGATGATCCTACCAGCCCAGCATTGAGGGGCTTCCACCAGGCGGCATTATCAAGTGGCATTGTGGAGGTTCTCCTTTCAGTCCTCAGCGTTAACCAGCAGAGGCAGGTGATACTTATTCCTGGTTAATGTTGAGGAAGTTGAGCTCAAAGTGGCTAAGGGAACTTCCCAAAGTCACATAGGAAGTAGCAGAGTAGAACCAAACACAGATTGTCTCTGAATCAGGCAGGTCATCAGATTCCAAAATGGGCTCTTACTTTTTGGAGGTCAAAAAGCTGAACAGACACAGATCTATCTTTCTTTCTTTCTTTCTCTCTTTCTTTCTCTCTTTCTTTCTTTCTCTCTTTCTCTCTTTCTCTATGTCTTTCTGTCTGTCTTTCTGTCTTTCTTTCTTTCTTTCATTTTCTTTCTCCTCTTCCTCTTCTTCTTCTTCTTCTTCTTTTTCCTCTCCTCCATCTCCTCCCTCTCCTCCCCCTCCTCCCCCTCCTCCTCCTTCTTCTCCTCCTTCTACTCCTCCTCCTTCTCCTCCTTTCTCCTTTCTCCTTTCTTCTTCTTACTTCTTCTTTCTTCTTCTTTCTTCTCCTTCTTTCTTCTCCTTCTTCTTTCTTCTCCTTCTCCTTCTTCTTTCTTCTTCTTCTTCTTCTTCTTCTTCTTCTTCTTCTTCTTCTTCTTCTTCTTCCTCCTCCTCCTCCTCCTCCTCCTCCTCCTCCTCCTCCTCCTCCTCCTCCTCCTCCTTCTTCTTCCTTCTTCTTCTTCTTCTTTCTTCTTCTTCTTCTTCTTCTTCTTCTTCTTCTTCTTCTTCTTCTTCTTCTTCTTCTTCTTCTTCTTCTTCTTCTTCTTCTTCTTCTTCTTCTTCTTCTTCTTCATTTTTTTCTTTTGAGCTAGGTTTTCACTATGTTGCCTAGGCTGGTCTAGGCTCAAGCTGTTCTCCTGCCTTAGCGTTCTGAGTGCTGGGCTTACAGGTTTGTGTCACCACATCCAAGCGAACAGAGATTTCTTTAAAGAAGATTTACAAATGGCGAAAAAATATGTGAAAAAAATGCTCAGTATCACTTATAATCAGAGAAATGCAATTCAAAACCACAGTGAGGTATCATCTCACCGGTTAGGATGGGTATTATCAAAAAGACAAAAAATAACAAGTGCTGGCGAGGATATGGAGACAAGGGAGCTCTTACACACTGTAGGGGTGTGTAAACTAGAGCAGCTGGCTGGGCGCAGGGCGCACGCTGACATCCCAGCACTTTGGGAAGCCGAGGCCGGCAGATCACCTGAGGTCAGGAGTTTGAAACCAGTCTGGCCAACATGGTGAAACCCCGCCTCTACTAAAAACACAAAAATTAGCTGGGAGCGGTGGATCACACCTGTAATCCCGGTGCTGTTGGGCGGCTGAGGTGGGCGGGTCACTTGAGCCCACGAGTTCAAGACCAGCCTGGCCAACGTGGCGACACCCCATCTCTACTAAAAAATACAAAAATTTGCCAGGTGCAGTGGCGGGCGCCCGTAATCCCACCTACTCAGAAGGCTGAGGCATGAGAACCACTGGAACACGGGAGGCGGATGCTACAGTGAGCAAGCCGAGATTGCACCATTGTATTCCACCCTGGGCAACAGTGAGACTCTGTCGCGAAGAGAAAAAAGAGAAAGAGTAAGAGTAAGCTAGGGCACCCACTATGGCAAACAGTATGGAGGTTCCTCAGAAAACTGCAGATGAAATTACAGTGTGATCCAGCAGTCCCACTACAGTGTAGATACCCAAAGAAAAGGAAATCAGTGTCGGAGGGGCATCCACACCTCTGTTTCCTACAGCACTGTTCACCATAGCCAAGATATGGAATCAGCCTCGGTGTCCAACAGCAGATGATGGATAGAGAAAATGTGGTCTTTATACACAGTGGAGTACTATTCAGCCATAACACAGGATGAAGTCCTGTTATTCTCCACAACGTGAATGGAACTGGAAGATATTACGAAGTAAGCCAGGAACAGAAAGTCACACAGCACATGTTCTCTTATGTGGAAGGTAAAAAAGAGTGGATCTCATGGTGAGAAGGGTGGGGGGAGAGGGAGATAGGGAGAAATTTGTTAAAGGATACAAAATTATAGCTGGATAGGAATAAGTTCTAGTGTTCTATAACATAGGATGACTATAGTTAACAAGAATATATAGTTTCAGGCTGTGCGCGGTGGCTCATGCCTGTAATTCTAGCACTTTGGGAGGCTGAGGTGGGTGAAACACCTGAGGTCAGGAGTTTGAGACCAGCCTGGCCAACGTGGTGAAACCCCATCTGTACTAAAAATACAAAAATTAACCGGGCATAGTGGTGGGTGCCTGTAACCCCAGTTACCAGGGAGGCCGAGGCAGGAGAGTAGCTTGAACCTGGGAAGCAGATGTTGCAGTGAGCTGAGATCACACCACTGCACTCTAGCCTGGGCAACAGAGCAAGACTTTGTCTCAAAAAAAAAAAAAAAAAAAAAATGTAGTTTCAGATAATTGGAGGAAGGGTATTGAACGTTACCAACACAAAGAAATGATAAATGTTTGAGATGGTGGATATGCTAATTACACTGATCACATACATTACATGTATTATAACATCACTCTGTGTGCTCCATACATATGTACAGTACACAATTATGTGTCAATTAAAAAAGAAAAAGCTGAACTTAGATTGGAATGGCTATGAAGTAGCTAGCTTTTTCATATTTTTGGTATAGACCCTAGGCATTTATGTTAAGTAAACTACCGTTGGCTTTAGGAAATGTTTAGTATTTGAATTTTAGCCTTGCATTTTATAATACAGAGAAGTAAAACTGTAAGTTTACTTTAGATACAGTCACAGGGGTTGGCCGTGATGACTTTTTTATGTAATAAGGGGGAAATATACCTTAATTAATAGGCATACATGCTCATTTTTCTCCCTTGTACACATTTTCGGCTGTTGTACAGGCATTGTGATACTTATGTAAACAGTATACGATATCTTAGGTAGGAATCAGAATTTTAAGGTAAGAATACTTAGAGTTATATATTTTTCAAGCTTTCAAAGTGGACATTTTGCATGTCCATTTTATAACTGTAATTAAATTTTCAAAAAGACAATACCTGTCTTTAATATGGGTGATGCTCTAGCATTTTTTTTTTTTTTTTGGAGACAGGGTCTCACTTTCTCCCAGGCTGGAGTGTAGTGGTGCGATCATGGCTCACTGCAGCTTCAGCCTCATAGGCTCGAGAGATCCTCCCACCTCAGCCTCCCAAGTAGCTGGGACCACAGGTGTACAACACCATGCCCAGCTAATGTTTAAAATTTTTTTGCAGAGACAGGGCCTTCCTCTGTTGCTCAGGCTGGTCTGGAATTCCTGGGTTCAAGTGATTCTCCTGCTTCATCCTCCCAAAGTGCTGTGATTACCGTCCTGTGCCACTGCCTGGCCCCATATAAGTGGGATGATGACTTGAGCCTAGGGGTTCCACACCAGCCTGGGTAACATGGCACAAGATCCTGTCTCTACAAAAACTAAAAAAATTAACTGGTCATGGTGGCACCTGCCTGTGGTCCCAGCTACTCCAGGAGGCTGAAGCAGGAGGATAACTTGAGCCCAGGAGTCGAGGCTGCAGTGAGCTCTGATCTTGTCATTGCATTCCAGCGTGGGTGACAGAGTGATACGTTGTCTCTTAAGAAAAGTTACTGGCTACCTGATTATTCATAGGGAAAAAACCTGAACTCTGACCTAAACCTCATACCTCGTACAAAAATTAACTCAAAATGGATCATGGACTAGAACGTAAAATGCAAAATAAAGGTGAAAAGAGGAGCTAGAGACTGGGAGAAACTATTTGCAAACTACATGTCTGATAAAGGACTCATATCTATAATATATAAAGAACTATCCAAATTCAGCAGTGAAACCAAATCATCTACTTTGAAAATGAATAAGAGACCTTAAGAGACATTTCAGATAACATATAAGCACATGAAAAGATGTTCACCATCATGAGCCATCAGAAAAATGCACACTAAAGCTACATCACTATACACCTATCAGAATGCCTAAAATAAAAAGTAGTAACAAGACCAATGCTGGTGAGGATGCAGGCAAACGGGATCACTCACACTTGGCTGCTGGGAATGGAAGATGGTACAGCCAATCTGGAAAACAGCTTGACAGTTTCTTAAAAAACTCAATGTGCAATTGCCATAGGATGCAGCACTCACATTCATGGGCAGTTATCCCAGAGAAATGAAGACTTATGTTCACACAAAAGCCTATATGTATCTGTTCATAGCAGCATTATTTATAAAGGCTAGAAACTGGAAACAGCCTGGAGACTGCTCAGCAGGTGAATGGTTAAACAAACTGGTGCACCCAGGCCCCAGATACCACTCTGCAGTAGTTAATGACATCCTTGTTCATCAGTCTTTCAAACTAGAAACCACCATCGTGCTTACTCCCCTTTTTTCCATCCTGGTGGACTTCATTTTGTATTTCTTTCCAATGCATTTTCCCTCTGTCCTTTCTGGTTGCACCTCATGCCTCATTTGAACCGTTGTAAGAGCCCCCGAATTGTTTATCTGCCTCATCATGGAATCCTTTCTACACTTCATGTCCCGCATTGTCATTGGAACAATCTTTCCAAAACATGAACAAACTAACTTAAAAGAAATATCCCAGGTAGCCTTCCAAATAAGTATAAGCTTTCTGTTAGAAGTTTGACTTCTTGCCTATAGGGATCCCGAGGACTGTAGAGAGACAGATTTGCTGTCTGCATTTTAAGATCAGGCAGAAATCCCTGGAGGGGCCCATGTGGAACAGTGGCACAAATACTGGTTCTAGAATCAGAAGCCCTCATATCCTGGTTCTAACACTAGCTGGATGTTCTTGAGAAAGTTTTGGTTTCAAACCTCAGTATGAGGAAGCATACTCAAGGGATCACACAAGGCTGCTGGGAGGAGCAGATGAGGGGCATGGTGAACATGCTGTGTAATCCGTGAAGTACGTCTTATGTGTGAGAAGTGGAACTGTGTGGATAACGGTTCTGGAATCATTGTATGAAAACGATGGAAAGCACATTCGTAGTTCTGCCTGATGATACCACTGGGCACCTGTGTTGTACGTGACTGCAACATGGGTGAGGCCCGGGTCAGTACAGCTCACGGTTTGGTTTTCATGCAGTTAGAAAGGCCCGAGAGGACCCTTCCCCCCTCCAGCTGTAGGAAGGAGGCGGCTGTCTCCTGCCTCTATTTGGTGGGATTGTCTGTGGCTCCTTGGGGACAGGAATGCAGGGAGTGGGGGAAGAAAGCCGGCCTGACTGCTAACTAGTCACCCTTTCCCCAGGAAGGAGTGGAGGGGTCATTTCGTGGTAACTTGCCAAGTCTTTCTTAACTCATCTGCTCTTTGAAATGACCAGCATGACAAGTAAAAGACCCGTTAGAGACAGATGGGCTGTGTGTCCCGTGCGTTTATGGCTTTGTGGACTCAGAGCTGCCAGAACTCGATAGCTTTCTGGGGAACGGTGGGTCAGCCAAGGGGCTGAAAATAGTGAGAGGAAGAAAATCCACCCTCGTTGCTCTGGTCTGGGAGTGATTACTGAGGAGAGCGGCATGGAGGGCCCAGCCGTGGGGTCCCTCTCAAGCACACCCTCACCGCAGTGGGAATGCGGGTCTCAACCTCCCTAGGCCTCCGTGATTTTCATCTGTCACATACTCACCTCCAGCAGGGACGTCTATGGTGATGAGATGAGGGAGCATCATAGCACATGTGGCACTTAGTAGGCTTGTGGTGAGTGGACGCTGGCGTCAGTGGAACAGGAGACTGGGAGCTGCATGTGGACGCACTCACGTGCTGGTTGCATGAGTGGACAGAGGGGAGAGGGACGCTCTGCCGTTCTCCTTTTGGTCTGTCACTCCCGCTGTTGTGAACAGAATCCGTGAGTGTATTCTGTTGCCCCAGTCTACTTGGTAGGCTGATTGTTCAATTTTTTGCTTCCACTTTTGATTTCTTAAGAATGGGAAAAGGAATACTTCAGTTACTTTTCTGGTTGATGGCATACTTTCCTTGATATCACCTTAATGCTTTTTAATTTCTATGTATTTTGGATGCTGGAGCTTGCCTGACATCTGTGTTTTTATGCCTCACCCTCTCGCGTAACTGTTGGCCACACCAGGACCAGAGAGAAGTGACCAGATCGATTGGTAGCACGGCTAGGACTGGAATTCTCCAGCCTTTTAATGCCCAGCAGAGCAGGCTCTGTTTTCTGTATTGCACTGCTCTTCCCTATTTCGACCCCTGTTAGGACAGTGGATGTGAAATGTAGCTGGACGCTTTTGGGGGTGTGCTAGGAGTGTGGCAGATGCCTCAAACTGGCAGGCAGATGCCTCAAACTGGCATTTTCCCCTGATTCTGAATTCTCATGGCTCAGAGTCAGTCTCTAGGCTACGGACCAGGAAGACGCAGGAAGTTGTTTTGTAGGAAAAACTATGCCAGGGCATTTTTTTCACCCGGTAATTTATTTGGTTTGGACTGGAATAAATCTCTGATATTGGTTTCTTTGCCAATATTATTAGGGAGTGGAGCCTGACTTGTTAACTTAATCCGATTCATAGTGCTTAGAATCTCAGTGAGTGTGTGTTGAACGGAGTGGAAGTGTGAGAGAATCTTGGACAGTGGTTTGCAAACCTAGCTGCATCTGGGGCGCTGTGAAAAACACAGGCGTGCTTACTCCAGACCAGTTGAAATAGAATCTGCAGGAATGGAGCCTGGGCAGCTATAATGCTGTTAAAAAACCCCAGGTGGTTCTGATATACCCTAAAGGTTGAGTAAAGGTTGAGATCCACTGATCCACAGTGAATTGGAGTCCTGGATCATAGACATGCCTTATGCTTTCACCAGCTTAGAATGGTTCTTGTGCTTTAGAACTGTGAAAAAGTGTTATGCAAACAAGTGTGGAAATAGCCTAAATGCCACATCCTGTTACTACCTGTCATGAAGTACATTGACCAGTTATTCACTCTATTCTGATCTCTACCCATTCCACCTTTTCTTCATGGAACAATGATTTGACAGTTGGTTATGCAGAACCATTGTAAGTCCAGTTTGATTGGCAGGAAACGATTTTGGGTATGAAGTACCTTTTAGGCATTTATTGAACTCTTGTTTGTACCACCGCTGTGCTGGACAGATTATAAATATTACTTCTTTAAACAAGGCCTATAGAGTCAGGCTGCCTGGGATTTGCTAACTAGCTGTGTCATTTGGGACAAGTTTTTAAGCATATATAAACCTGACTTTCATCTATGAAATGGAATGACAAGGGGTAATTATCATCTCACATGATCGTGCAAATGTGTGTGTAAAGTGCCTAGTTTGGTGCCTAACACATAGTAACTACTCAGTAAAGTTATTATTACACCATCATCATCATATTTAAATGTAAATATTAAGAGCTAATAAATTTGTAAAAGGTACTATACCTTTACCCCTTGAATCAAAGACTACTTTAGTTTTAAGCGGTTGGGTGAATTTATCACTTAAATATTGGCCTCTTGAATACCTTGAATTTCAATTGAACGTAGCCAGAGGATTTCATAATTGGACCGTTTCCTCTGGAACTTGGAGCTTTGTTTGTTTTTTGGTTTCACTTCCTACTCTAAGCTTGGGGCTATGCACACCTTTATGGTGACTTCTGGTACTGGGGAATCAAAGCTTCATTCGCTGATTTGGAGGAGATGATCTTATGCTATATGAAGCACTCAGACTTTGTTAACTGTGTACCATCCAGACAAGACCAGGTGCTTCCCATGGCAGCCTGTCCTTTTCTTAGCTCTCTCATCAATCTAGCCTGTTCCTTCTATTCCTCTTTATACTAGAACTTGCCTTTGAACAAGGAATGTTGTTTTGTCACTACTAGGTCCCCAGCAATTAGTAATGCCTAGCATATACTAGGTGCCTCCTGAATGTTAATAGGTGATAATCTAGCAGAACACAAGATAAATCCGCAGGTTGAGATTTAAGCTGAGTGGTATGAGCGCTGCATTGGCAAACTTATTAAATCAATTTTGTTAATACAAGTTTAACATATCTTAGTAACTGACTTAGTTCAGGAATCATTTACTGAGTGTCTTCTAGGCCAGACATTGGGGACAGAAAGGTAATAATATGTGATCCCTGCCTCATGCACAGGAAGTCTAGTGTGATGGACAGACACGTGCCAATGGCTGCCATGGAATATGGTGAGCATTAAGATAAAGGGGCACCCTGTGTGCCCTTGGAGCATAGAGCAGGGCTTGTGTTCTGGGAACATGGGCTCCATGTGAAAACACAATTTAAATTTTCTTTCTTTCTTTCTTTTTTTTTTTGAGATAGAGTCTTGCTCTGTGGTCCAGGTTGGAGTACAGTGGTGTGATCTCGGCTCACTGCAACGTGCTCCCCCCAGGTTCAAGCGATTCTCATGCCTCAGCCTCCCGAGTAGCTGGCATAACAGGTGTGCGCCACCATGCCCGGCTAATTTTTGCATTTATAGTAGAGATGGAGTTTCACCATGCTGGCCGGGTTGGTCTTGGACTCCTGACATCAGGTGATCCTCCCGCCTCGGCCTTCCAAAGTTCTGAGATTATAGGCATGTAAGTATTCATCCTTTTAAATATCTGCGGGTAGCACTTAACTTTAAATGGGTACTAATTAAACTATTGAATGACTTTAGTATGGATTGAATGACTTTGCTCGGGCCTCGTTTTTAATTTCCTTCATTAGAGAGAAAAAAAAAATGCAGGTTGAATATCCCTCATCCAAACTGCTTGGAACCAGAAGTGTCTCAGATTTTTTAATATTTTTGGATTTTTGAATATTTGTACTATACTTGCTGGTTGAGCCTCCTGAATTCAAAAATCCATAGTCTGAGCTGTTCCAATGAACATTTCGTTGAGTGTCACGTCGGCACTCAAAAGTTGTGGATTTTGGAGTTTCTGGTTAGGGAGACTCATCCTGTATGGGCGGTGGATTGTCGCAGGAGTTCCGGACCAGAGGTTGGGTGACTAGGGTTTAGTTTTCACTTTGTTACTAAACAGGCTGTTTTCTTCCATAAGCTCAGCTTTAGATCCCCCGGTTGTCAAAGAAGGGAATGGGCCATCTGATGTTTAAGGCCTCTGTTAGTTCTGACTTGGAGACACCTGGCTTCAGTTCATCTTCCTTAGGAGTGGACAAAGAATATGGGAATTTTGAAATTGTTAGTCAACATCTACAGGGTCGTTGCAGCCTGGTTTTGAGTAAAGGTCATCTTTAGTGAGCCCAGGGAGAAACAGTGGTTTAGCTGTCAGCTGAGAGGGGTAAGCGGTTCTATTAATTTTCCTCTGTGGTAGTGGAAGCATTGTTAAGGGTCACAGCGTTAGTGGAGCTGACTGGAAAGAGGAGGGGAACTCACTGTTGCAGGTTATATTGAATGTCTTTTCAGTCACTAAATGCTTTTTATGATATGTTTTTCAGGATTTCAGTGTTGTATGATTTCTCTGTGTTAAGCACAGGAAATTTAACATCAGCAAAAAAGAATGCTCTTTTTTTCTTTTTTTTTTTTTTTGAGATGGGGTTTCCCTCTTGTCATCCAGTCTAGAGTGCAGTGGCGTGACCTCAGCTTACTGCTACCTCGGCCTCCTGAGTTCAAGTGAGTTTCCTGCCTCAGCCTCCCGAGTAGCTGGGATTACAGGTGCCCGCCAGCATGCCCGGCTAATTTTTGTAGTTTTAGTACACATGGGGCTTTGCCATATTGGCCAGGCTGTTCTTGAACTTCTGACCTCAGGTGATCCTCCTGCCTCGGCTTCCCAAATTGCTGGGATTACAGGCATGAGCTGCCACGCCTGGCCTTGAATGTTCTTTCTGTGGGAATCTACAAAAGCCAGGTTTTGAGTCTAGTGGCAGAAAACCTCTTCTTCATTGTTTAGCTGTGCTGTGAACTTGGAGGGCTTCAAGCCCAGCTGAAAAAGCTGTAGTATTTTCTGTCAGTTGGCTGTCTTGGAGAACTTAATGAGCACTGGGCTGGAGTGATACTGTCAGAGTTCATGAGCGATGTGAGGCTCTCAAAGCCTAGATACTGGGGTTGCCCAAATACATCGGCTGGTCTCACTATTTCTCTTGGGAGTTGGGGGGTGGAAAATGCAGTGGTCTTAACTCTGTTCTTAATTTGATAGTGCTGTTATTAATGGTAGGAATGATTTCGTATGTTTGCATTTTGCTTTGTAATTCACAGAGAATTTTAAAATCCATTATCTGATTTCATTCCCTCAGCAGTTCTGTGAAAAAGGCAGAGCAGTTTTCATATCTTATGTTTTCCCATGATTCTCTTGTGGTTCACAGAAGCTAAGAGCCTTCACCAAGGTCATAGGGTGAATGAGTCGCAGAGCTGGGAGTAGAGGCTCAGGCTTCTAGTGACCCTGTTTCTTCCTTGATAGCTCGCTCTGGTGGCGCTATGCTCAGGTAACGGCACACGTTCGGTTTGGTCTTTTGTAAATCCCTGCCCCATTTCGGGGGAGGTTCTTGGGAGGCTTTTATTCATTTTGGAGCATTTAAGTATCTTGTCCTCTCTCCCTCTTCCCAGATGCATGGGCATTTCTGCAGGCCCTCAGGCTGGTCCTTGTGCGTGGGGGCATCTCCTGCCTCCACGTTGCTTGCACGCCCCCTTCTGAAGGTGCTCTTCCCCGCATGGAGCCCCCTCGTGCTGCCTCCACACTGCAGGCTGTTCGGTAAATGTTCCTAAGTGAGCATCGTTGTTTTCTAGAAATGGGACGGGGTATGGATGCCAAGTTCTTTTCTGTGTGAAGTCTTCGATTGTATCATCTTGCCTTCCCCGTGTGTGCTCCTTGAGGTTGTCGCTGTGCTGCGGTCATCTGTGTTCCCTAGGGTGCCTCCCTTGGAGTCCTGGCCATAGTAGACATGCAGTCAGTGTTCACGGCCTAAATGAGAGAAAGGCCAACAGAGTCATTAAATCTGGAAAATGACAAGTGAGGGAAAGGAATTTTTATTGAAGGCATGTGAAAAAGAAATCTTTTTAGAAAAGTTGACCTGTTTCTCAACTGGAGTTGAATTTCAGCTCAGAAAAAACAGCTGTGTGCCCAGATGGCTTTGGGATTTCAGTTTGTGACAGATGAATTGAATTTGTTGTTGTATGAATGTGTTATCCTTTTGTGGTTTTATTAGGCCTTTCTCCCAAATGGAATCGATTTTTCTATAAAACTCACACTTCCTTTTTGAGAAGTGTAACACTAATTGTATGGAATGGTCTCCCAAAAGATTACCTGCCATGAACCGAACACACTGCCTCAGACTCACGGTCCCTGGTTTCTGCCTGTGCAGCTGCAGGGCAGAGAGGCACGCTCGAGCTGAAATCAAGACGCGTGTCTGCATCTTCTCTTTCTTGACTGCTGTTTCGTCTCTGAGCTGGCCTGCCTTCAACGTCTAGGAGCTTGGTGGGTGTAGACACATTACGGTATGGAGGAGGGATACGGCGTTGCCACAGCCAGGAGACTCGCTGAAGTCTCTGTTCTCTTCCTGCTCACTGCTCTGACTTTGTATAAGTCACATGTGTAGGGCTGTGCACAGTGGCTTACACCTGGAATCCCAGCACTTTGGGAGGCCAACCTGGGAGGATCTCTTGAGCCCAGAGTTTGGAACCAGTCTGGGCAACATGGTGAAAGCCCATCCCTACAAAAAATAAAAATTAAAATATTAGCCAGGTGTGGTGGCTCATGCCTGTAATCCCAGCTACTGGAGAGGCTGAGGTGCGAGAATCACTTGAGCCCGGGAAGTCGAGGCTGCAGTGAACCATCATCACGCCACTGCACTCCAGCCTGGTCAGAGCAAGACCTTGTCTCAAAACAGACAAAAACAAACAAACAAAAACCCATGTGTAATAGTGGCAGTAGTTAACTTTTGAAAGTTTGAAGAAAAGTTTCTAAATCACCCGTGACCATGGACAATTTACTTAGCCTTTCTATGCCTCAGTTTCCTCATCTATGAAAAATGAGAGAATATGGTACTGATCTTACAGGATCATTAAACCATTGCCCAGATTGCTTATAGAGCTAGAGCTTTTTCCTTGAAGTACATGAGTATGGCTGTCAGACATCTGAAACCCGAAGCCATCTTACAACATCATTTGGATGCTACCCCCTCTTCGCCCTCTTTTTCCATTCGTAAGGGACAAGGATCCAGGAAGGAAAGAATCAGCTTACAAAGGCTTTTGTTACAATTAATCGTTCATGTTCTTTCTTTCGGTATCTTATTCTCTGTTTACATTTTTTTTTATTACATTTTTTGAGACAGAGTCTTGCTCTGTCACCCAGGCTGGAGTGCAGTGGCACGATCTCGGTTCACTCCAACCTCTGCCTCCCAGGTTCAAGTGATTCTTGTGCCTCAGCTTCCTGAGTAACTGAGATTACAGGTGTGTGCCACCACGTCCAGCTAATTTTTATGTTTTTAGTGGAGACAAGGTTTCGTCATGTTGGTCAGGCTGATCTTGAACTCCTGAACTCAGGTGATCTGCCTGCCTCAGTCTCCCAAAGAACTGAGAGTACAGATGTGAGCCACCGCCCCCGGCCGCTGTTTCCATTTTGTAACACTAGCGTCACCCCAGTGTAGGGTGGCTAGGGGTATTCTTCTTTCCTGTTTCCTGGTGTATTTTCCTCTACAGTATTGATCACTCTTTAACATACTTTTTGGTTGTCTGTCGCTACCTACAAAAATATATGTTCGCTGTTATATCACCAGTGCCTGGCACATAGATAGTCAATATTTGTTGAATGAATGAATGAATGGGCTGAAAGAACCTTATTCTTCTTTCTTCTGTCAGTTCACACCAAATGCTTTTGGAAAATGCTATATGAACAGGGATCATAAGCAGCAGAGGTTACACACATGGCTGTGGGATAGCCCATCATCCTCAGATAATTGTCTGGAAGGAGGTGGAGTACTTGAGTAGAAATGATACAAGATAACTTCTTCAGGAAATCAGCCAAGTGTCACAGCTTTTCACACAGGCGTGTGATGTTTGCGTATGTGTGTATGAAGAGCTGTCATGGCCTAGAATCACGGGCCTTTAGATCCCTTGTACAGATAGAAAAGTAAAGTCGGAGGCCCAGGAATGCTGTAGGCCACCAAGGTAGAGTCCCTGTCTGTCCTTCTCAGTGTCCAGTCACTTCTCACTGCACTCCCCTCTTTACTCCTAAAGCCACTTTCCCTGACTCTGAATGTGTAACCACGAGGGAGAAAATGTACTCCAGGCTCACAATTTGTGGAGAAAAAGCCCAGCACCTAAAAATAATGTTCACAAAGTTTGTACCTAGAAAACGTGGCCATTTCTATCATGTCTTTGAATTTCCCTGTTTCTCATACATTTTATAAACAAGACAGTAGAAGGAGATTCGTGAACAGCAACTTTAGAACAAGGGGGAAAAAATCAAACCTAGAGCATTCCAGTTTCTGTTTTCTTCTCAGTTTAGGGCTGAGGCACTTTAGCTTCCTGTCTAAGGGACTACTCAAATCTGATTAGAAGCCATTGTGGGCTGGTAATTATCCATAATTTTAGGAAGACAGATGTAGCACCAACTCTGTTCTCTAATAGCAGGCTTATTAATTTTAAATTTGCATGGCAGGAGAATCAGATGGCGAGGTGAGATAAGCATTCAGATGCTTGGTCAATGATAGCTGTTTACTTCCACCTGTCACATGGGGATTTGGGACCCGGGAAGTCCACTGAGAACTGATGATTGTCTGTCCCCTAACCAGCTGGGTTCTTTTTCATCCTGAGCTCAGAAAGATTGCTCCTACTGCAGCCAGGGAAGACAGGTTGTTGACTGGTTAGAAATCATGGTAGGTTATTTTCTCCACTCGCAGTTCGCAGTTGGAAAGCAGAGCTATCAAAAAGTTGTCTCTGTTGTATTTCAAATCTGGGTGTTTAAAAAATTATGTAAGCAATTTAATCATTTCTTTAACAGTAGTTGTGTGTGTTCTTGATGCGAATGAGAGGTGCATTCCCTTGTAAAATCCCTGGGACTTAATAGGAAGATGTGAGCCTTAGAACAGAAGTTGGTTTTATAGATGATCACGTAGATATGATGCTGAGCACTAGACAAAGATGTTGATTGAAGCGATTTAAAAAAATTTTGTCTGAGTTCAGATTTTACACCAATATTTAGAAAATCAGCAAAAGAACTTGGAGGAATGTTCTCAGGCATCCAGTTCAGCCCCCTGCGCACATTGTCATAAAATCCGAGTGTGTGTACAGGGAGACGCATTCCTTTCTGTTCTCATCACTGGCCCTTCCCTGGCTCTGCACCTGCCTGTCATGCGCGTCCCTGTGAAGAGACCACCAAACAGGCTTTGTTTGAGCAATAAAACTTTTTAATCACCTGGGTGCAGGCGGGCTGAGTCTGAAAAAGAGAGTCAGCGAAGGGAGATAAGGGTGGGGGCGTTTTATAGGATTTGGGTAGGTAAAGGAAAATTACAGTCAAAGGGGGGTTGTTCTCTGGTGGGCAGGAGTGGGGGTCACAAGGTGCTCAGTGTGGGAGCTTTTTGAGCTAGGAAAAGGAATTTCACAAGATAATATAATCGCTTAAGGCAAGGACCGGTCATTTTCACTTCTTTTGTGGTAGAATGTCATCAGTTAAGGTGGGACAGGGCATTTGCACTTCTTTTATGATTCTTCAGTTACTTCAGGTCATCTGGGCATATAAGTGCAAGTCACAGGGGATGCGATTCCTTGGCTTGGGCTCAGAAGCATGACATTGCCCTCTTCCCTACCTTTTCCCTCCTGTGCGGTTCTCTCACAAAGTGAATGGCCTCAGCCACAGCTTCTCTGCAGCTGCATCAGACTGTGGCGACAGGAGTGGTGGCTCCTGCAGGGCCTGCTGTCCCCACTGAGCCCAGTCTTGCTTGCCGCTGGAACCTGGTCACCATTTTGCACCGAAAGTATGTAATTCTATGGAATGAAAGCCAACATGCTGGGAATGGAGGTGTCTTTATCACGGTGCTCTGCATATTTTAATCTTGGGTGGAAAGTATGGAAAAGTATGTGATACCTGTGGTTTGATGTCAGAAGGACGTTGTGAACTTGACGTGGACTGAGGATGTTCAGGTGCAACAGGCACCCTGGCTTCATTAAATGAGACTTCCCCATCTCCCTGTCAGGCATGCACAGGTGTATGGCCACATCTTATGTGTTATCCTTATCTAGAGTGCGCCTTGTCGTCACGTTTAAAGTTACATGATGATATTCTGCCTCATAGAGTAGGTCCCAAACCGCATTCAACACAGAAATGCACTCTTGCTTTTATACATAGAAAGTGCGTTCATATACCAAGTGGGAGAGCAGTCCTAAAATCTGGGCTGGAATCACAGAAGGAAGACTTGGGGAAGCAATAGATTCCCTAATCCAAAGCTGGTTTTTGATGAACCTAGAAACAGGACCAAGAGAAGTGAATTTGCCTAAGGCCCTGACAGTGTCTCACGGTAGCATTTGAACCTAGCAGTTTCTTGACCTATTTCTTTAAATGATTAGTCATGCTTCCTCTGATTCCTATATAAACGTATTCCTCATTCATTCTTTTGTTTCAGTGAATTATTGCGGTGCTACCACGTAGCAGTATTTGAGTCAAAATGTAGCAGTGTTTATCCCTTTCCAAGGTTTTTAGTTGTACAGTTTGTCAAAGTTGTGCTAACAGTTTCTTGTTGGTTGCAAGGTGTCCTTTCAGAAGCCAATTGTGTGGTGTATTTATATTGATTGTTGGAGGTAGTTTGGTTAGAACCTACTTTGAGTGGCTGGCGTGGGCCTGGGGGACAATAACAGCTGCCTGCTTCATGGGCAGAGATGAAATAATTGCTTCCTGGGAAGTACCATCCTCCTGGCCACACTCTCCAGCCCATTTCCTTTGTGGTGGTTTCCTTGCATCTGCATGGTTCTGACTTCGTGTGAGTCTCTTTTATTTTAGCATATGACTTCAGGCTGTGGGGAAGAATGGCCATTTTAGCACAGAGATGCACACAAAGGAACAACTGGCTAAATGTGAGTGAAGACATTCTTGGAGGGGGATTCATTTCTTTTATTCTGTAACAGGCAGTCTGGGAAACATTCTGGACATGTGGCCTGTGGCCTGCACTGTCACAGCTCCTCCCTGCAGGATCGCAGATGTTTGGAGATTGTAGTGATAACTGTTATCATTGAGAATGTCATTCTCACAGGCTCTAATAAGTCAGGATTTATTCAGTGTGAATTTGTTAAAGACAACTGTATTTCTAGCCAAATCCATGGGAGACGTTTCTCCTGGCAGTGTTGCTGGGGGTATTCCCGTGGCTTAGTCTTAGGGGAGCACACGCCTTTGAATACTGCTGAAGCTGTGAGTACCCAAAGCGCACCGGAGTACTTTTGCCATACGGGGTGTTAGTCACTCATACACGTCTCAGTCAGACCTGATGGATTCTTGACCCCTTCCTTTCTTAATTTTTTAATTTTTATTTTTTATTTCTGTTTTTTAAGAGCACAACCTCTCAGGTGGCCACCATGAATCTCTGGTGTTTTCAGTTGGCTGCAGCCTATTTGCTATCTCTGGTTCAAACATATTCGAAGTCTGATGATGCTTCCCTCTGTTGTTCTTCTGCTGTGTGACCTCCACGCATGCAGGGTTCAAGACTGTCAGAGCGGGGAGCCACCTTCACAACTGCCATGGTTTCCGGAACCTCCTTTATCTAGCCCTGGGGATGGAAGAGATGTCATCAGAGACGGAGGCTTATTAGGTTTACATGCCATTGATAACGAATGAGGAGGTTTTCTTTTATATAAGGGGAGATTCTTATAATGTGCTTTAGTAGGGTAAAGAAGCTTTTGAGGTTTGCTTTCTCTGGAAAGATAATGTGTGATCCTGCTGTTGCTTTCAACAAAAATATCATTTGCATACCAGTGCATGTTGTATTACTGAGCACTGGCTGACAAACGGTTCTTAACTCGTCATTCACTCCACCACTGATTTTTGAATGGCATATGTGTGCCAGCTGTAGTAGGAACTTGCTAGACTCTAGAACTAACCCTTATGAAATAGGGGTCCTGGCGGAAGCAAATGCATATAACTATAAAGGTTTGAGGGGATATCAGAGGGGGTGCCTATAGATGCAAACTTCGTTCATTCATTGCCCCATCTAGGAGATTTTGTGTCTTAGCAGCGTGTTCCATAGCAACACATCCCTCTATCAAAATATTCATCATATTATTTTGAAATTCTGTGCTTAGGTGTGTGTTTTTCTGACTAAGTTTAGAACTGGTTAAGGACAGGCTATGGGGTACGTATTATATATATGTACACACACACACATATATATATACACATTACCATTGTAAATATAGTATATATTTATATATATACTCATATATATATTTCTCCCTCTCTATATATACATACACACCACACATATATATACACACACACATATACATGAAATACACACACATACACACACACTCTTCTACTGCCAAGCACAGAAAGTCAAAACTCGGCAAGGGTTCTTTTAGTGTTCATGAAAAAATAGATATGTTAGTTGAGAGCGTCCTTAAGTTGCCAGGGGAAAGAGGATGGATTCACAAAGGGAGATAGTGTGTTTTTTATTTTTTTCTTTGTTTAACTCTTGAATTCGAAATAATCCAGACTTATGGAAAAGTTGCAAAAATAGTACAGAGAATTCCCATATACTCTTCCCTCAGATTCCCCAAACATTTCACCCCATTTGTACTTTCTCTCTCTGTGGATATAATTTTTTTTTTTCTGAAATGTTTGAGAGAGGAAGGTAGAATGCAGGGCAGGGTGAAAGGCGGAAGGAGAGAGGTGGGTTGGGAGGCTTTTTTTTTTTTAACCTTCTAAGATGGAGTTTCGCTCTTGTCACCCAGGCTGGAGTGCAATGGCACGATCTCGGCTCACTGCAACCTCTGTCTTCTGAGTTCAAGTGATTCTCCTGCTTCAGTCTCCCGGATAGCTGGGATTACAGGCACCCACCACCATGCTCGGCTAATTTTTTGTATTTTTAGTAGAGGGGTTTCACCATGTTGGCCAGGCTGGTCTTGAACTCCTGACCTCTGATGATTCACCTGCCTTGGCCTACCAAAGTGCTGGGATTACAGGCGTGAGCCACTGTGCCTGGCGATTGGGAGGCTTTTGCAGTAACCCAGAGCGCTATGATGAGGGCTGGACCTGGTTGGAAATGATGAGGAAGGTGAGGAGTGGTTAGGTCTGGCACATATTTTGAAAGGAGAGTTTAAATGGGTTGGATGACAAGAGAGAGAAAAAGAAGTATTAAGGATGATGTCAAGGATTTTGGCCTGAGTAACTGGAAGACTAGAGATGCTGTTATTGGGATCGGGAAGACTATGGGAGGAGTGGGTTATAGCAGGGGGAATCAAAAGTGTGTTTTCGGCATGCTAAATTTGAGGTACAAAAAGGGATGTCAAGAAGTGTTGGCCGGGCGTGGTGGCTCACACCTGTAATTCCAGCACTTTGGGAGGCTGAGGCGGGCGGATCACCTGAGGTCAAGAGTTCTAGACCAGCCTGATAATTATTAAAATCGATCATTAATGTTTACTAATTAATCATATTATTGCTCCTAATACTGCAGGGGGTGTTCACCTACCTGTGATGTTGTTCCTAATGTCCAGGGACAGAGAGCATGATCTTAGTTTTAATATCGCAGTAGGTATACACTCACCCTGTGACACTGATCCTAATATCCAGGGGGGTAGAGTATGACATGACTCCCAACATAGCAATGAATGGACAGCCACCCGGTGATATTGCTCCTAATATTCACAGAAGAAGCGTATATTACTCCCAATATCGCAGGGAGGGTACAGCTCTTCTGTGATATGGTTCCTAGTATCTGGAGGGGGAGAGGATGATAATAATTCCAGTATCACAGGCTGTGTTCACACACCCTGTGATATTGTTATTAATATCCTGGAAGGGAGAGGAAGATATGACTCCCCATAGAGCAGGAGGCGTACACCCAGCCTGGGATATTGTTCCTAATATCCATGGAGAGGAGAGGCTGATATTACTCCCAATATGGCAGGGGGTATACATCCACCCTGTGATATTCTTCTTAATATTCCATGGCTGAGAGGTTGATATTACTCCCAGTATCACAGACACCGTACACCCCCGTGTGATACTCTTCCTGATATCTGGAAGGGGAGAAGACGGTATTAATCCCCATATCGCAGGAGGTGAACACCCATTCTGTGATATTGTAGAAACCTAGTTTTTAGATTCCTTCCTGGGCAGGGGTCGTCGCGAGAGACCACTCGACACGGAAGTCACAGCGCAGAGATTTATTGCTAGCGCACTAGGGTCCTATGTCCGAAGTTGGCCACAGGACCCTGAATGCCTAGTACAGGCAGTTTATAAAGGCAAAACCACAGAAACTCACAAAGCTTGAGGAGCAAGATGATTGGAGCAGGTTATGGCCTGAGCAAGGTGTCTTACTCTGATTAGTTGGTTTGAACCCGCGCGGGGTATTTCTCGGACTTGTTTTTCTGTTTGAGTTCCGGGAATTTTGGGTGGGTGTTTTGGATAGCCACCTGGTCATTGGGCGGGTGCTTTAGATGGCCACCTGGTCATTGGGCGGGTGCTTTAGAGCCTGGTGTGGCTTTTCTAAGCTTTCTAAGTTTCTAAGTCTCTTAGTCTCTAAGTTTCTAAGTCTATAAGTTTCTAAGTCTCTAAGTTTCTAAGTCTATAAGTTTCTAAGTTTCTAAGTCTATAAGTTTCTAAGTTTTTGTGGCCTATTTTCAATATCTTTCCTAATATGCAGGGGGAGAGAGGATAATATTATTCTCAATATTGCAGAACATGTACATGTCCCCCCGTGATATTGTCCTTAATATTCCAAGGCACAGAAGACGATGTTACTCCCAATATCACAGAAAGTGTCCACCCCCCAGTGATGTTGTTCCCATGATCCAGGAGGGAAGAGGATGATATGACTTTCAACCCCTGCACCCTGCAATGCTCTCACCCTGCAACACTGACACCAGCTCAACCTGACATGAGAGCAGAGGTGCTGGCTGGGGGTGTTCATTGCTTCTCTGTTCTCCCTTGCCAGACTGAGTAGAGGAAGCTGAGACCGAGCAGCCGCAGGAACAAGGTAGGTTTTGCCCGTGGCTCAGGCTTCCTCTGGTTATGAGCTGGGCCTTGGAGTAACGCCGGGGGAGGGGACAGAGCTGAGTACGGTGGGCATTGGATGTGGCTGTCACCCCTCTGTGGTGTGGGCAGGGGACTTGAGGGATATCGCCTGAAGTGGGCCTGAACCTCCCATCTACTCTGGCACTGGAGGCCGTGGGGTCCCACACTTCTTCCAATGAACATGCTGAGCCCCGCCTGGTCCCCGACCGAGGTGGGGCATCCTTTCCACTGCTGAGGCCCACATGTAGCTGTGGGTTCCTTTTTCATGACCTGGAGAAACTGCAGTTCACCCTGTGCTCTGCCTCAGAGATGGGAGGCCACACTGCCCTCAGCAGGTAGCGGAATTGCCTTAGGTTACAGGGGTCTCAACTGAGGTCCCTGAAGGGTCTGCTCCTTCCTGGGGAGCCAGTGGGGAAGGGAAGGCTGTTGTAGGTTTGCCTCACGGAGGGGGTGGTTCTACCCTCTGCCAAAGTCACTGGAGCAAAGGCACGTGGCTCTCCAGCTGCCCCAGAGGCCAGGATAATGGCTGGGAGGGGCTGTGTGCCTCTGCCGGGTGGGGGAGATTTCTTAGCTAATCTAGTATAGTCAAGTCAGACATTTGCCTCTAAATCATATTTATTTGTTTTTTTAATTCCAAGGCTTTACACATGAATAAGGAGGCCGTTTGTATTGAAAATATTTTTTACATGTGATCTTGAAACAGAGAGTCTGTTTCAATCTAGGTTTTTCCCTTCCCAGTAATGCCTCCTTTCATCCCAGGTTTTCCAACAGGAAATGCGCTTGTTTGCTCACCTCTGGGAGGGGGTTTTGGCTAGGAATCCACCAAAGCCAGCAGGCACCAGTGGGCTGCTGGAGCAGTCTGGCCTTTGTTAACCCTTTAGGAACCGTGGGCTTCAGGTTTTCAGACCATCCAAGGTGAAGGTGGCCACAGGGGCCTGGAAGCTTTCCCATCCTTCCTGCAGGGATGGTCCGTTTCCCTGCACGGAGCTGGGTACATGGGTACAACACCCCTGTCCTGTGCCTTCGGTGGCTTTACCAATTTTGCATAGCAGCTTTTGAGCTGATCAATAGCTCTGATTGGCTATTGAGGATTTCATGGATTCCTGTGCCCCACCGGGGGGCCCAATATGCTGACAGAAGTTACATTTGTAGTTGTGGTGCTGCATATTCATGGGTCCAGTTAGAAGGCTTTGATTCTTTCTGAAGGGAAAGGCATCTCTGAGGGATCACTGAGCTGACATAGTCTCCTAAAACCTTGCTGTCAGGTGGGTGACAAAACAGGACAGGAGGGTGATTTTGTAGGAGAGTCGGGCCACGGGCCTGCGTGTTCTCTCTGTCCCCATAGTGCCGGAGTTCCTCCGTACTCCAGGCCTGGGTTTGCATTGCACATAATTCTCAAGGGCTCATGGCAAGCTGCGCCAGGGACACAGAGTGCGGGGATGTGGGGACCCTGCCCCCAGTGGACCAAGGACTCACTGCCGGACTCTAATCTGTCTAGGTGTTTTTGTGACTTGCAGAAATACCTCCTCTTTGCCTGGGCCTGGATCCACAGGAGACCCTGCCGAAGGTGAAGAATGTTCTGAAACAATGCAAGACCTGCCCAGGCTGCCCCCAGGAGCCAGCGTCCTGGGGTCTCTGTGCAGCATCCAGCAACGTGACCTTACAGGACCCCAAGGAGCCCTCCTTGTTGTTGGAAGCTGAGGACCACTGAGAGGACCCAGAGGCCCTGAGCTCACTGCTGCTGTTCCTGAACGCCCCCGGGTCCAAGGCCAGCTTCTGTGGGGCATGTTCAGCAGCTTTAGTGACGAAGAGGAGCTGACTGGGTGCCTGGCACAGGCCCGAGGCGTGGCCAAGAAAGCGACTCTGCTTCCTCCTGGGGCGGCTGTGCAGCAGGAGGCTCATGCTGTCCCAGGCCCGGGTGTACTTTGAGGAAGCCCTGGGGGCCCTGGAAGGCAGCTTTGGGGACCTGTTCCTGGTGGTGGCTGTGTATGCCAACCTGGCCGGCATTTACCAGAAGCAGAACGGGAGAAGTGTACATAGGTGGTTCCCAAAGCCATGGCCCTGCTCCTGGGGACGCCCGGCTACATCTGCAGCACCGAGGTGGAGGGAGAGCTCCTGCAGCTACCGCTGCAGCAGGCGTTGCGTGGCCAGAGCCTACAGGCCGAGGCCCGGGCCTGCTTCCTGCTGGCCAGGCACCATGCGCACCTCAAGCAGCCCGAGGAGGCCCTGCCCTTCCTGGAGCGGCTGTTGCTTTTGCACAGGGACTAGGGAGCCCCAGAGGCTGCGTGGCTCTCAGACTGCTCCCTACTCCTGGCTGACATCTACTCCTGGCTCCTACTCCTGGCCGCAAGTGCCTGCTCCACCTGGGGCTGAGCTGTGTCAAGGTGGCCTCATTGAGGACACAGGACTCACTGGCCGGCTCGCTGAGAAGCGTGAACCTGGTGCTCCAGAACGCCCTCCAGCCCCACAGCCTCCCCACCCAGACTTCCCACTACCTCAGGGGATCACTGGCTTCCCTAACCCCGGGCACAGGCCAGGCGCTGCTCGGCCTTCTCCACGCCAGCCTGGCCCAACTGTACAGCCACCGTGGCTACCACGGCCCAGCCATCACCTTCATGACATAGGCAGTGGAAGCCAGCGCTGTTGCCAGAGTCCGTGCCATCCTGGACCGCCTGATGGCCCTGGCCTGGCTGCACGTGCTTCATGGACAGAGCCCGTTGGCCCTGAACATCCTGCAGTCTGTCCAGGATGCAGTGGTGGCCAGCGAGGACCAGGAGGGTGTGATTGCCAACATGGTGGCCGTGGCTCTGAAGAGGACGGGCCGGACGAGCCAGACAGCTGCAGGCTACTACTGCGCCCTATGGGCGGCTTGGGACCTGGGCCAGTGGAGGAACCAGGCAGTAGTGCTGGCCAACTTCAGGACCCTGTGCCTGCACGCGAGTGCCAGCAGGCTGGCCCAGCACTAACTCCTGGGGGCCGTGCGGCTGTTCTCGAGGCTGCCCTGCAGGGAGTGTGGCCGGGACTTCACCCACATACTCCTGTAGCTGGGTACCCCTGCACCCGCCAGGGCCCGGCCCAGCAGGGCAAGGGCTACTATGAGTGGGCCCTTCTGGTCACCGAGGGGATGGATGCCGTGGAGAGTGAGTGCCAGTTCCTCCTGTGCGCCCTCTGGGGCCACTCGGGTCAGGGCACACCTGGGGTTTGTGATTCGGAAACAAGTGGTGGTTTATCCACCATCGAAAGTGCTGAGTCATGGCCAGCAGTAGATGTTGGCAAACGCCCTGGAGACAGGCGGTTCCCATGCAGGGCCAGGCCCTCTGTGCCCTACTGAGGCAGCCAGCTCTTCCTGGTTTGCCCAGGGACCATCCTGCCTTGAGCACTGAAGGTCCTGCATGCTGAGAATTCCTAGACATAACCCTGGGATCAAGGCAGGCTCGGCTGCGCTGGGACTTCGGGCCCCACCATGAGCCAGGCCCTGAACACCAGTTCTTGTGTCCGTGTTATCTGCTTGGAATGTTGGCAGCCTGCACACCTGTCATCCCACTTCACAGAGGACACGGGGCGGGTGATTGCCCAAAGCCGCAGAGCAGTTCATGCAAAAGCAGCTCGTTGTGCAGTGTGCCAGGCCCCCCCCACAAATGGGGCTTGTGGGGTCCTCGGGTGGCAGAGACTGAGCATGAGAATGTGAGCTTCAGGCCCCAGAAGCCACAAAAGGGTGAGTGGCGTGATGGTGGGGCAGCACTTGGCCCCGGGTTAGGGAAGCCTCTTTAGTCTGGGACCAGAGGGTTGAGAGCATTTAGTCAAGTAATAGGTGGTGGGGGAGGGGCTGGTGGTGGAGCCTGTGTGAAGACCCAGGGGTGAGTGAGTGGGGGTGAGTGAGCGGGGATGAGTGGGGTGTGAGTGAGCGGGGTGTGAGCGGGGGTGAGTGAGCTGGGGTGAGTGAGCAAGAGTGTGAGCGGGGATGAGTGGGGTGTGAGCGGGGGTGAGTGAGCGGGGATGAGTGGGGTGTGAGCGGGGGTGAGTAAGTGGGGGTGAGTGAGCGGTAGTGTGAGCGGGGATGAGCGGGGGTGAGTGAATGGGGGTGAGTGAGTGGGGTGGGAGCGGGGATGAGTGAATGGGGGTGAGTGAGCGAGAGTGGGAGCGGGGATGAGTGAATGGGGGTGAGTGAGTGGGGTGGGAGCGGGGATGAGTGAATGGGGGTGAGTGAGCGGGAGTGGGAGCGGGGATGAGTGGGGTGGGAGCGGGGATGAGCGAACGGGGCTTATGCAGGGAGGTGCAGAGTTGGGAGGGGGTGGGTTGGGTGCTGGATGGTGAGAAGCTCTTCTGGAGAGCTAAGCAGGGCCTGGGGCCTCAGGCTATGGCTTGGCCTTTTCCCCAAGAGCACTGGGGAGCCATGGAGTGCTATCGAACAGTCTCTGCAGACTGAGCAGTGAACGGACAGTAGGTGGGCAGGGCTGTCTGAAATCTAGGCCACAGAGAATAGATGAGGAAGTTGAGTCCAGGGAAATGGCTGAGATAAGGGATACTGTTGAGTTCCCTCTGCCTTGCAGCGTTTTGTCATGGCATAGTGAGACCACTCAGAGGTGCCTCCTGTGGCCTGGACCAGAGCCCCAGGGGCTGTGACCAAACCTGCGCATTTCCCAGCACAGGCCCGGCACCCACTCCTGGCCCTAGGAGGGGTGAGATTTTGGAAAGGACTGAGTGAAGGGGCCCCGGTCCCACACATCTGCCCAAGGAGGGTTGGGGGATTCAGACCCAGGCTTCTTCCCCAGGGGCATTCTCTGACTGGAAGGAGACCCTCCAGGAACCCAGCGTCCCAGGCCCCACTGCAGCCTCCGCTGGCTCCTGGCACAATAGACTCTGGCACCTCTTCCTGTGAGGCCCTCCCCGGGGTGCTGGGGGATTCAGACTTGGAAATGCAGGCCAGGGAACGGGGATCATGCTTCCCTGTCTCCCCACCCTGCGCTGAACTCTCGAGGAGACCGAGGGCGGGGCTGATACCCCACATGCTTCCTTGGGGTCATTTTTGAGTCACTTTCGGTAGTTTGTGTCCTTCTAGGAGTTTGGTTGTTGTGTCTAGATGGTCTGGTTTGTTGGTGTACAATTGTTCGTAGTGTTTTCATGGAATCCTTTTATTTCTGTCAGGTCGGCAATAATGTTTCCTCTTTCATTTCTGATTTTAGAAACTTGGGTTTTTAATTTTTTATTTCTTCATTTTTATTAGAGATGGTGTCTCATCATGTTCCCCCAGGCTGGTCTTGAATGCTGGCCTCAGCGATCCTTCCACCTCGGTCTCACAAAGTGCGGGGATGACAGGCATGAGCCATGGTGCTCAGTCTCCAATTTTAGTCATTTGTGTCTCATCTTTCTTTTCTTGGTCAGTCTGGTGAAAGATTTGTCAATTTTGTTATTATTTTCAAAAAACCCACCTTCGGTTCTGTTGATTATCTCTTTTGTTTTTCCATTCTCTATATTTTTACTTCCCATTTCCACTCTCATGTTTATTATTTTCTTCCTTTTATTCACTTTGGGTTTAGTTCTTTTTCTAGTTTCTCAAGGTGGAAGGTTAGGTTTTTGATTTGAGATTTTTCTTCTTTCTTTGAATGTAGACATTTACAGTTATAAATTTCCCTTTCAGCATTGCCTTAGCTGCATCTTGGAATGTTTGATACACTGTGCTTTTTTTTTTTTTTTTTTTTTTTAAGACAGAGTTTTGCTCTATTGCCCAGGCTGGGGTGCAGTGGTGTAATCTTGGCTCACTGCAACTTCTACCCAGGTTCAAGCCATTCTCATGCCTCAGCTTCCCGAGTAGCTGGAATTAGAGATGTGCACCACCACACCCGGCTAATTTTTGTGGTTTTTTTTTTTTTTTTTTTTTTTTTTCAATAGAGACGGGATTTCACCATGTTTCCCAGGCTGATCTCAAACTCCTGGACTCAAGCGATCCTCCCACCTCGGCCTCCCACAGTGCTGGGATGAGAGGCGTGAGCCACCGCGCTGGCCCGGGCTGTGCATTTGTTTGCATTCTTCTCAAATTAGTTTTCGGTTTCCCTGATGGTCTCTTTGACTCACTGGTTGTTTAGGAGTGTGTAATTTCCACATATTTTTGAATTTTCCACATTTCCTTCACTGTCGATTTCCAGTTTCGTGCCAGTACAGCTGAAGAACACCTCTGCTTTGGTCTCAGTCCTTCTCCCTTCACTGAGGCTCCTTTTGTGGCCTGGCACATGGTCTGTCATGGGGAATGTCCCATGGGTGCTCAAAAGGATTGTGTATTCAGCTGTTGTTGGGTGGCGTGTGTGACAGATGTCCATTCGGTGTATCTGTTTTCCTGTGTTAATCTCCGGAATGTTTCTGACACTAGAAAATCAGAAGTTTTCCACAGTTCCCAGCGCCCTGGCTTTGGGAGAGGCCAGTGAGCCTGTGGGTTTGGAGCCTGGTTGCATGAGAGAAGCATGTGTGGGAATGCCAGGGGCCGGCTTTGAACCCCATTCCCCCAACATGATGCCGTGTGTGGCAGACATAACGCTTGGCTTTGCTCTCTCAGGGTTCCATCTGTGACAGGGGCTACTTGTGCCTCTGACCTCATCAGCTCAGGCTGAAGGTGGCCCTGGTCCTGGCCAGAGGGGCTTTGTGAAGCAGAAATAGATGGCCTGGTGCAGGGGCCGAGCCCCTGCTGTTCACTCTGTGTCCATCCACAACCTCGGCCCTGGGAGTTGTAAAGAAGGCCGGCCTGTACCATGAACATCTGCACCAAGGTGTGCCCATGTCACAGGGTGCTCGGCGTCTGCCCTGGCACAGGTGCATGGCCTGTCTGCGCTCAGGCGCCCCGCCTATGGGGCCCAGGCTCACAGAGGTGTGAAAGAGGCAAGCAGGGGCCTCCGAGCCCAGCCAGCCTCGCTTCGATGCTGGGAGACTAACGTCTTCCATTTTGTCTTCTGCCCAGGCCAGCTGCGGGCCGTCCAGTGGCTGTGCTACTTCTACAGCGCCGTCAAGCCCAGCGAGGCCCAGTATGTCATCTACCACGATCTCCAGCTGTCCCTGGCCCACAAGGTGGCCGACAAGGTGCTGGAGGGGCAGCTCCTGGAGACCATCAGTCAACTGTACCTGTCCCTGGGCACGGAGCGGTAAGGGCTAGCTTTGCAGGGGTGGAGGTGGGGGTAGGCAGGGAGAGGGGCACAGGGAAGCTGGCCCAGGGCCCAGCAGCCCCTCTCCTTTTGAGCATTTGGTGCTTTGGCATCAGATGCTTTGAGCTGGTGGGCCTGGGGTCATCCCAGGGCTGCTGCTAGCCCGTGAGTCACAGCTTGAGCCTCCCTTGTTGGGTCAAAGGTCATCTCAACCCCAGCAGAGGCAGTAGGTGCACTCTGGGCTGTTCTTCCTACTATGGTGGCTTTTGTCATCTGACCTATGCCTGCCCCGAGTCTTCACTCCTGGCCTTCGTCTGTCCCCTTAAATGTGACCACAGCAGCCACCTGTGGCTTCTCTCCCACAGAAGACAGAGCCAGTTGTGTCACCTGCTTCCCTGGGGCAGGGTTTCAAGGTCTCACGTCCCATATGTGGCCTACTCACCTTCCCCCAAGCATCCTGACCTGGTGGGGTAACCATGGCCCTGGCCACCCCACCCACAGGGTCTGGTGACATTGCTGCAGTCACACCCCCTCGAGTGTCGGACTTACTTAGAGAACAGGGAAGGAGCCAGATTCCATGGGGACCTGGAAGACTGGCTCCAGTCTTGGCCTCAGGTTCGCAGAAGGAAAATGGGCCAGTGTGCTAGAGCCATGCTTCTCAAAGTGTAGTCCCTGGACCAGTAGAGCAGCATCCATGTCACCTAGGAGCTTGTGGCAAGTGGGAGTTCTAGGGCCTGCCCCAGGCCTGTGGAGTTGGAAGCTCTGGGGGCAGGGCCAGCAAGCTATAAGGACAGGCCTCCGGGTGACTGTGATGCCTGCACAGCTTGAGAACCATCGGCCTAGATAGCCTCTGAACACTAACGGCTCCTGGTGCGTCTGGAGAAGACACAGGCCATATCTGGGAGGCAGGGGAGATGGACGAGCACACTCCTCCTGCCACAGGGCAGCACGATGCTCGATTCCCTCAGAAGGATGTCCTTCATCTTTTCCATGCCGTGTGTGTTCACCCTGGGTCTCCCAGCTGCCTGGCAAGGGCAGAACACTGCACACACAAGAGGGCCGTTCCCAGTCCCCACATGCCAGATTCATCTGTCACCAGACCCACGGGAGGAGGCAGACTGGTTCCAGGAGGATGAGAGCCCTTGTTCTGACACCTGCGTCTGATTCCAGTGATTCCAGGGCCTACAAATCCTCTCTGGACTACACCAAACGAAGTCTGGAGATTTTCGTTGACCTCCAGAGGAAAGAGAAGGAGGCGCATGCCTGGCTGCAAGCAGGGAGGATCTATTACATCCTGCGGCAGAGCGAGCTGGTGGACCTGTAAATCCAGGTGAGTGGCAAGGGATGCAGGAGGACCCCTGTGCTGTTCACTCTCTGTCCATCCACCCATCCATTCATCCTTCCATCCATCCATCCTTTTATCATCCATCTATTCACTCGTCTATCCATCCATTCACCTGTCCATCCACCCATCCATTCATCCTTCCATCATCTATCTGTTTACCTGCTCATCCTTCTCTCCATCAATCCATCCTCCATCCATCCATCCATTCTTCCTTCATCTTCCCATACACCTGTGGGTCCTTCCATCCATCCATCCATCATGCATCCATCCATCCATCCTTCCATCATCCATTCATCTGTTCGTCTTTCCACGCATCCATCCATCCATCCATCATCCATCCATCCGTCCATCCATCTATCCTCCATCCGTCCATCCATCCATCTATCATCCATCCATCCATCATCCATCCATCCTTTTATCATCCATTCGTTCACCTGTCCATCCATCCATCCTTCCGTCTATCTTTCCATCATCTATCCAACTGTTCATCCTTCTATCCATCCATCCATCCATCATGCTTCTGTTCACCTCTTCGTCCATCCATCCATCTTTCCATCTAGCCTTCCGTCCGTCCATCCTTCCATCCATCCTTCCATCCATCTTTCCATTATCCATCCAACCATCTTCCATCCATTCACTTGTCCATTCGTCTATTCATTCAGTCATCATCCATCCTTTTATCATCCATTCTTTTATCATCCATCCATCCATTCACCTGTTCATCCATCCCTCCATCCATTCTTCCTTCCTTCCATCATCCATTCACCTGTTCATTCTTCCATCCATCCATCGTCCATCCATCCATCATCCATCCATCCTTCCATCATTCATCCACTCGCCTGCTCATCCATCCATCCATCCTTCTATCATCCATCCATTCACCTGTTCATCCTTCCATTCATCTGTTCATCCTTCCATTCATCCATCCATCATCCATCCGTCCATCTATCATTCATTCATTCCTTTATCATCCATTCATTTAGCCACCATCCATCCACCTGTTTGTCCATTCATCCATCCATCCTTCCATTATCCATCCATTCACCTGATCATCCTTCCATCCATCCATCCTTCATCCATCCATCCATCCATTTATCCATTCATCCATATATCCATCCATCCATCTATCATCCATCTATCCTTCCATCATCCATCCACTCGTCTCCTGTTCATCCTTCCATCCATCCATTTATCCATTCATCCATATATCCATCCATCCATCTATCCATCTTTCCTTCCATCATCCATCCATTCATCTGTTCATCCTTCCATCCATCCATCATCCATCCATCTGTCCATTCATCCATCCATCCTTTTATCATCCATCCTTCATTTATCATCCATCCATTCACCCATCTATCCATCCATCCGTCCATTCACCATCCATTCACCTGTTCATCTTTCCATCCTTCCATCCATCCGCTTGTTTATCCTTCCATCCATCCACCATTCATCCATCCACCATTCATCCATCATTCAACCATCCATCATTCATCCATCCATCCATTTATCCATTCGTCCATATATCCATCCGTCATCCATCCATCCTTCCATCAACCATCTACTCACCTCCTGTTCTTCCTTCCATCTATCCATCATTCATCCATCCTTTTATCCATCCATTCACCCGTCTATCCATTCACCTGTTGTTCCATCCATCTATCATCCATCCACCCATCCGTTCATCCATCCTTTCTCCCATCCATCCATTCACCCACCCACCAATCTACCTATTAATGCATCCCTCCATTCATCTATCTGTCCATTTGTTTATCCATACATTCGTATATCCACCATCTATCCATCCACATGTACATACATCATCTACCCTCCACCCATCCATAATCTACCCACCCATACATACATACAGACATACACACATCATTCCATCCATCCACCCCTCCCAGCATTAATCTATCCACACACCCGTCCATCCATGTGTCTATATCTCCTCATCCATTCATCCATCCATCCACTCATTCCTAAGCCACTGCTGAGCACCTGTTGTGTGCCTTTTCCCTCCCTCCACCTGGTTCCCTCACATCCTCCCCCGGTGGCCAGCATCTTCTCCCTGAGGGCAGAGGCGCAGCCCCTCACAGTGCCCAGCACCTGCTGGTATACAGCACATGCTCAAATAATGTGACCACTGAGTTAACACACAGAAGAACTTGCTCCAAGCGACAGGTGGCACATCTCCTTACAAAATGAATCTTAATCATAGTGGCTGTTTTCAGAGGCTTTCCCAAACGCAGTGTGATCTGGAACAAATTGTGAAGCACACGAGCCTGGTGAAGCTTTCATTATTGAGCACCTGCTGTATACCTCCTTGAGCTGAGGAGAGGGATCAAGAGCTCATGGTCAAGAGGGGACCAGGCCCACCCACAAACACTGTTGATGTGGCAGGGATGTGGCAACGCAGAAAGGAGCCAGGGGCTGGGCTCCCAGCAATCTGGGGGCCACGGAGACTGGTTTGAGTGCAGGTGGAGTGGGCTAGGGCTAACCCTGTTGGTAGGATTCACAGGTATCAGGCTCCTGGGCTGCAGCTGCTCAGTCACCTCCCGGCACTCAGGTGCATCAGTTCATTGTCCTCATGCCAGTGGTGGGAGCAACCCTCATGCACAGGGTCTGAAAAATGCTCAGGTGTACCTGTACTGTGTGAGAGGAAGGAGCCTGGCAAAGGCGCACGTAGCCTCCTCGCTAGGTGTGGGTCTTGAGGGAACTTCTGTCTCCTTTCAGGTGGCACAGAATGTGGACCTGTACACAGGCGACCCCAACCTGGGGCTGGAGCTGTTTGAGGAAGCTGGAGACATCTTCTTCAATGGGGCCTGGGAGCGGGAGGAAGGCATGTCCTTCTACCGGGTGAGCTGGCCTGTGGGCTGATGTGGGTGGGCCTCAGTGGGGCACCTGGAGGGCTGAGGCACAGGTGTAGCAGGGTAGAGGCCTCACACCTGGAGGCAGGGCCACCCATGCACATGATGAGTTTCCAAGTGGTCTCACTGGGAATGATATTGACCATGCCCCTGCCCGGGACAAACGCTCAGGGCCTGGACATGACAATGGCTCTACCCTTGTACCTGATGACCTCAAGCAACCATGAGGGGGAAGTCCTGTCCCCATCTTCCAGATGAGGAAACCGAGGCTCAGAGAGGCACAGGGATATGTCAAAGGACACACAGCATACCAGTGGGAGGCCCAGGTCTGCATGCATCCCAGAGTGGGGCAGCTTCTCCCTTCCTCTGAGCTCACGGTGTGGCTCAGCCCTGGGCACAGATAAATGTGGTGTTTTTAGAGCGGAGAGGAGTGCTGGCTTCCCCCAGTCAGACCCCCGGTGGGTCTCCGAGGTGGGAGAGGCTGGTCTGAGGCTGTCGGGTGTAGCTAGATGGGCGGCAGGTGACTCTTCAGCCCCCAACTTGGGTGTCTGAACTATGTGTTATCCCAGAGCACAGAGCTGTGTCGAGGTGCAGGGGTAGCTGGGGCCTGGGAAGCTCCAAGCACATGTTTGAGCTCTGAGAAGGGCGCTGGGCAAGGTGGGTGCTGTGGGAAACCTGACCCCACCTGCCTGTGTGGTAGGACCAGTCCCTGCCCCTGGCAGTGACTACGGGCAACCGCAAGGTGGAGCTGCAGCTACAGCTGTGCAACAAGCTGGTGGCACTCCTGGCCACACTGGAGAAGCCCCAGGAGGGCTTGGAGTTTGCCTACATGGCCCTAGCACTCAGCATCACTCTGGGTAAGTCCCCTGAGCCGCTGCCCTGCCAGGACCCACACTTTGCCAGAGCCCAGCCTCCAGGTCTGCAGGCCAGGAGCTGAAACAGCTGCTGGATTTTCCTGGTCTCCTGTCCAGGCAGGCAGATCTGCCCAACTGGCTTCCCCGTCCGGCTGTGAGGAACAGCCCGAGGTCTCTCACGCAGTGCAGAGTTCCCTGCCTGACTGAGCTCTGCTTCCTCTGCCTGTTCCCGCTGCTGACCACAAGGGCCGCCCAGTGTGCCCTCTGCCTTCCAGACATGCCAGGCATCTCATTGGTCCCTGTATGTGTCAGGCTGAGTGGCACATTCCCTTTCTCTTGTTCCCTTCCCACCCTCATCAACCACACGGCTCTCTGGCTGATAAAATCCCGGTTCCTCTTCCAGCAGTCTGCCCCTTAAGGCCGGGCATCCCCTGGTGCTGTGCCAGGGTCATCTGTCCCCCTCCAGAGACAGAGAACCCTAGGCAGGCCACATGCCCCAGCGCCTTGTGTCCCGTGGCCCTGTACACAGTAGGTGTGCAGCTGACTCCCCAAGGTAGGGGACTCTGATCGTGACACACCCAGGAGGAGTCAGATGTCATGTCTGTGGGTTGCCTGGAGCCAGGGAGCCCGGGAGTACCTGGACTGCATGGCTTTTGGGCTCCTCTGGTTAAAACCAGTGAGCAAAGGCAGGTGGCTATGTGTAGACACAGAGCTGGGCCATCCAAGTCCCACTTTGCCAAAGCCTCACAGTAGACAGGGGCAGGCCTTATTAGTTCTGCTTTGCAGATGGGAAAGTGAGTCTGGGAACCTGGAAGAGAATGGCCAGAGCTGCCCAGGTGACCACAGGTGCCTGGAGGCAAGTCAGGTGTGCTGCCTGGGGTCTGCATACCTGCTCCTGAGGGGCCTGTGCCCTCCCTGCCCCAGGGAGCCACGTCCTCACACCTGCCCCTTTGGCCTGCACCCCAGGTGACCGGCTGAACGAGCGCGTGGCCTACCACCGGCTGGCCGCCCTGCACCACCGGCTGGGCCATGACAAGCTGGCGGAGCACTTCTACCTCAAGGCCCTGTAGCTCTGCAACTCGCCGCTGGAGTTCGACGAGGAGACCCTGTACTACGTGAAGTTGTACCTGATGCTCGGTGATATCATCTTCTATGACCTGAAGGTGGGTAGGAGGGGCAGGGCTCGGAGTGTTCCCAGCCCCCTCGGGGTGGGATCCCAGAGGCCTGGGTTCCAGCCTTCCTTAGGAATGGCCCAGTGGCCTCCCTGGAGCTCTGTACCCAGCTGGAGGAGCCAGCAAGCTTAGCAGATATAATCCAGCTCCCAAGATGGCCAGGTCCCACCCTCAGGAACTCAGTCTCAGCCACGGAGGCTAACACACGAGTGGGCAATGGTGGCCTCTGAGTAAAGAAGGGGGATTGTAGTCAGGGGGCCCTCCTGGAGGAGGTGACACCAAAGCTGAGTCTTGACAGTCAAGTGTCAAGTTGCATTTAACAAAGAAAACAGGGTCGGGAGAGTGACATTTCAGAGGATGGCATCATCCTCACATTGAATCCACGTTGCAAGATCCAACCCAAATCCTGGCACCTCCTCTAGGAAACCTGCCCAGGGTGCCAGCCTGCACTGAGCAACTCCTTCCTAGAGTCCCGAGACACCTTGAATCTTCACACCACCCAGGAAGGGTGGGGTGGGACCAGTGTCTTACCATTGGGTTCACAGACAGGGAAACCCCAGCTCAGGGCAGGTGTATTGGGGCGAGGCCCCAGCCAGCCAGGCCTAGGCCTTGCTGGGTCGGGTCGGTCTGGAGGGGACGTGCTGTGCTCCCTCTGCCCCCAGCCCTGCAGGGCTGGAGAGCTGGGACTGGCAGACTCAGACCTGGGCTGTCTCCACCCCTCTGCCCAGGAGGCACCGCCCCTCCTCAGCATCGCACTGGCACCGCGTCAGTGCTCCTTATGGGCTGAGGGGCCAGGGCACTCTAGTCCAGGGGCCGAGATCTTGGGGGCCTTAGAACAACATAAGGAGCTGGGGCAGCCCTAAGACCCTGCCCCGTATTCCCCACCGCAGGCCTACGGCGGCCCGGGACGCCTCAGCCCAGTGCTGGCGACACCTGGTGGTCAGAAGTGGTCCCTGTGGACTCCCAAGTCCCAGCCAGACAGGGAGGTGCCAAGTGTCAGGCCCAGGGGGACACTGCTCACCGCTCAGGGGCTCACCTGGGACCCAGGAGGACGGGCCTCCCAGAAGAGGCCTTTATCTCTCTTGGTCAAGCCTGCCACCCACTCCGCCTGTCCAGGAGAAAGGAAAGGGCCAAGTAGTACCTGAGAGGCCAAAGTCCACTGTTGGGGTCGAGGGGCAGAGGCCTCCTTCACCTCCTTGCCATGCACAGTCCTCCTTCACCTCCTTCCCCTGCACAGTCCTTCTTCCCATGTACAGTCCTCCTTCCCCTTCACAACCCCCCTTCACCTCCTTCCCATGCACAGTCCTCCTTCCCATGCACAGCCCTCTGGGCCTCATCGTGACTGTGCTGTCAGCACAGGCCAGCTTCCCACAGGGAAGCCCCCTTAGAATTCCCCAAGGGCAGCTGTCTTTCCAAGGCTACACCCTTCTCCTTGTATAGGAGGCTCTGGACCCAGGGCCCAGAGGAGTGGGAGAAAAAGCCGGGCTGGATGGAGTCTGGAAGGCTGGCAGAGAAGCAGGGGAAAATGGGCATCTTTGCCGATTGCCTCTAAAATGGGGTCCCCTTTACACGTGAGAGTGAGCCTTGGAATAGGGTGGATTAGGTGTTTACTGGCTCAGCCTGCCACTCACTAGCTGCTGCACACACTACAGGCACACGGAAATGCACACGCAATTTCACACAGGCACAGGCACGTACACAGGGACACACATGCAGGCACACAAACACGTACGAGCACAGGCACACGCAGAGACATATGCATTGACTGGCTCCTTCCTGTTTAGTTGGGAAGCCCCCACCCCTTCAGGAAGCCTTTGCCTTCCACCCCCAGCTGAGTCTGGGGCCTCCTGGGGACCCCACAGGCTCCTGGGCTTCCCTCTGCCACAGCCCGGGCCACCCTGTGTGGTCAGTGTTGACTCTTAAGTCCTTCAGACTGGGAGCAAGGACGTTAGGCTCAGCCACACACCCAGCGCAGAGTCCAGTGTTCGGCTGGGCTGGGAGCATTGGATGAGCAGTGGCCGTGACTCGGGGACTTCTCACGCCCCTGCTCCGTGTGTGGGGCGGGGCAGTGAGGGAATGGACTGCTGCATCTTGGACTTTGTCATTGGCCCTGGGAGCCATCTTGAGATGGTAAAGAGGGACAGGCCAGGCATGGGTCTTAGAGAGGTCCCTTGGGTGACCCCCATGTGGAGGAGGTGCCTGGGGAGAAGCCGGGTGGGGCATGGGAGGGTGAAGGAGGAAGTCTGGGAGACAGCATCCCAACCCAGGGATGGTGAGTTTGAGCCAAAGATGCATTGAAAATGGGAGTGGATGTCTGGGGAGTCACATTCCGTCAATATTTCAGGGAGCATTGCCAGAGAGGACACCTGAGAGATGGTTTTGTACCTGGCCTGGCCCCTGGAGGGCCTGGAAATGGTCAGCATGGACAGGGGCCAGAGGGGAGCCTAGGTCACTCAACGCTGTGCCCCTGCTGTGGCTTGGAGCCACGGGTCCTGCATCGAACTCTCAGAGCAGGCGGGATCTGCCCTGACCTCAGCCCATGGGGAAAGCAGCCACTGCCTGCAGATAGGGTGGCACTGGGGCAGGAGGCTTGGGGTGATTGGGGTGTAGGGACAGTCAGGAAGGCTTCCAGGGGTGTCAGGGTCATCCCCACCTCCTGCAGCTGAGACCACAGCAGTGTCACAGGCTTCGGGGCTCATGGGGTAAGCCAGCATCGGATGGACATGTGGAATGACCTGGAGACAGGAACGGCCTCTGGGAAGACGGGCTCCGAGTCCCCCTTTTGCTCAGCACGGCCTGTCCCTTTCAGGATCCGTTTGATGCAGCCGGGTACTACCAGCTGGCACTGGCAGCCGCCGTGGACCTGGGCAACAAGGCACAGCTGAAGATCTACACGTGGCCGGCCACCATCTCCCACAACTTCCTCCTGGACTGCGAGAAGTCGCTCTTCTTCTACCAGAAGGCCAGGACCTTCGCCACAGAGCTCAACGTCCGCAGGGTCAACCTACAGCCTCTGCCACTCTGCGGGTGGGCCCCCTGGTTGACCACTAGCCACCCTCACTGAGGACAGCATCCGAGGCAGTGGGTATTGTGCAAGGAGGATGGTCTCCTGCCTCTCCTGGTGTCTCCCGTGGCTCACTTTCTGGGTAATGGAGGCATGAAAGCAGGGTTCAAATAGCAATAAATGTGTTTTTTTTTGCAATAACATACCGAAGTCCCCAAGGCATCCTTCCCTGTGTGCTTCCTGGGCTGTGTCTAGGGGCCAGCTCCTTCCCTGGTGGCAGCCCTCTGATCTTGGGGATGAGAAGGACCCTGAGTCCAACAGACCTGGGTCAGGTCACCATGAGCCTCGGTTTCCTCGGAGACCAGAGGGGAGATGGTGGTGGAACTCCCTGGGCAGCTCCCTGCTCTCCCTGCTCAGAGCTCTTGCTGTAGGTCTCGTGCCACCCTTGCCTTTAACCTTCAGGCCACTATGCCCGGATGTGGGGGCTGCTAGTGTCCTTGTTCGCCATTGAAGAAACAGGCACAGAGAGGTTAGGTGTCTGGCCCACTGTCACACAGCAGGTAGGGACGGAGACGCAGAGCCCAGTTCACTGACCACCACACCACGCTGCCAGCCTGCAGCCAGGAAGGTGTCCCCCATTAGGACCCAAGGCCAGCTCCTGGACCTCTCTTGTGGTGTCAGGACAGCCACAGGCCAGTGAAAGTGGGCCTGGGGATCCCTCTCTCAGTGTCCTCTGCTCCCAGACTCGGTTGGGCCGAGCCTGGCCAGTCCCACCTCTGGCCACTGGTCAGCCCTGTAGTGAGATGCAGGGATCTCCGTCTGTGTAGACGCTGCTACCCAGTATTGAAAGCCTTATCTGGGCTGCCCCCCAGCCTTCCCCCACGTACCCCTCCCGTTCCGGCCCCTGGCCGTCATCCCAGTCCCAGGAATCCCAGGTTTTCCTTCTTGGAATCTCTTGGCCCCAGGGAACACAGTTCACACGGTCTCTTTGCCAGTTTACACAAGAAAACCGAGGTTCAGAGACTATGGGTGTCCCACGTGATTCTCACGTACACTGCACTCTCCCAGGCCCCTCTTTTAAACACTTTAAATGAGGTGACTTTCACATCGCACGCAATTAACTATTTCAACGCGATTAATGTGGTGGCTTTTGTACATTCACAGTCCTGTGCAACCACTCACGCCATCTAGTTTCAAACTATATTCATCTCCCCAGAAGAAACCTCCCATCCTCAGTAAGTAGTTACGGCTCCTTGGTATCCCCCAAGCCCCTCGTTTAATAGAAGGGGAAACTGAGGCCCCGAGAGAGACTTGCCAGTGGGCGGAGCTCTGATAATAAGGAATCAGGCACCCATCTGCTGGTTCAGTCCTGGGTTGGTTTTCCACCCAGCAGAGGTGACAGAGCCAGGAGGTTCTGGGACCCCATGCTTGCAGCCAGAGCCGAGCCCTTCCCTGAGTCTCCCCACCAGGGGGCAGCAGAGAGCTTTCCAGAACTGGCCGCGGGGCTGGCGGGAAGCAGCGGGTCAAAGCTGCTGACAAACCTCAGCTGGACCCCAGATCGCTGTCTCTGTGGGTTGGGTTTGGGAATTGGAGAGGAGGCCGCATGATTGGAAACGTAAAGACAGCACGGCCTGGCTGGAGCAGCCGGAAGCGCCGTCACATTGACTGAGGACACAGACATCCTGCCCGCTGGGCCAGACCTGCAGCTATTCTTCTCGGGGTGGGGCCCGTAGGTCCGGGTTGCTCTTGGTCCCCGACCTGCCTCAGAGTCCGGGGGGCTTTGGAACTCTGCCTCCCCATCTCCACCCATCCTGGCTGGTGCCATGAGGGGCCTGGATCCTGGGATCCTGTTCTTCTTGGGCAGCAGAGACTGGGGGACCAGAGGAGATGATGGGTCTTCAATCCCCACATTCAAACCCCAGCCCACCACTGACAGTCTGGGGTTCGGGATGAGGGAGTTGATGTCTCTGAGCCCCAGTTTTGTCACCACTAAAATGAGGCCGACATACTGGGGCAGAGTGCCAGTCCCCGGGCTAATAGAGGCCTGTTTCCTACTGACAAAACCTCTTACTCCTAGGAACAGCTCCAACCACCACACACTAGGGAACACTCAACCCAGGCCAACTTGTCAGAGGCACGTGAACCAGAGCGACTCCATCTTGAATGGGGGCTGGGTAAAGGGAGGCTGAGACCTGCTGGGCCGCATTCCCAGGAGGCTGGACATTCTTAGTCACAGGATGAGACAGGAGGTCGGCACAAGATACAGGTCATAAAGACCTTGCTGATAAAGCAGGTTGCAGTAAAGTCGGCCAAAGCACACCAAAACCAAGATGGCCACGAGAGTGACATCTGAGTGTCTTCACGACTCATTATGTGCTAATTATAATGCATTAGCTGCTACAAGACACTCCCACCAGCGCCGCAACAGTTTACAGATGCCATGGCAACATCTGGAGGTTACCCTACATGGTCTCAGAAGGGAGGGCAGAAACCCTCAGTTCTGGGAATTGCCCACCCCATTCCCGGAACACTCGTGAATAATCCAACCCTTGTTTAGTGTATGATCAAGAAATAACCATGAAAATGGGCAACCAGCGGCCTTTGGCGCCACTGTGCCTGTGGAGCAGCCATTCTGTTTTTTCTTTTTTCTTTTTCTTTTTTTTTTTTGAGATGGAGTCTCGCTCTGTTGGCCAAACTGGAATGCAGTGGCATGATCTTGGCTCACTACAAACTCCACCTCCTGGGTTCAAGCGATTCTCCTGCCTCAGCTTTCCTAGTAACTGGGATTACAGGCACCTGCCACCATGCTCAGTTAATTTTTTGTATTTTAGTGGCGACAGGGTTTTGCCATGTTGGACCAGGCTGGTCTCGAACTTCTCACCTCAGGTGATCCACCTGCCTCGGCATCCCAAAGTTATAGGATTCCAGGGGTGAGCCGCTGCGCCCGGCCAGAGTAGCCATTCTTCTATTCCTTTTCTTTCTTAATAAACTTGCTTTCACTTTATGGACTCTCTCCAATTTCTTTCTTCTGTGAGATCCAAGAAACCTCTCTTGGGGTCTGGATCGGAACCGCTTTCCAGTAACAAACTTGCTTAACCTCTCAGACCCTTCGTCTCTTCATCTGTAACCAAAGACAAAGCCTTCCCCGAGGTTCCAAAAGTGTGGAGAGAACGCATGGAAAACGAGGGGCACAGAGTTGGTGTGCAGAACCAATATCACAGACTGGGTGTCAAGCCACTGTCATACTGGAAGTAATATCATGCTCTCCCCCACAAGTTATGAGGAACAATATCACAGGGGGGTGTGTACCTTTTCCGGTAGTGGGAGTAGTATCATCATCTCTACCTTTAGATGACAGGAACGATGTCACAGGGTGGGTGTACACCCCGTGTGTTTTTGGAAGCAATGTCATTCTCTCTTCTAGGTTTTACGATTCACATCACAGACTGGATATACACCCCTTGTTATACTGGATGGAGTCTCATCCTCTTTCCTCCTGTAACTTTAGAACAATATCTCATGGGGGTTGTATATCTCTTCAATATTGGTAGTAATACCATCTTCTCGTTTCCTGGATATAAGAAACAATATCACAGGAGGGGTGTACACCCCTTGCAATGTTGGTATTAATATCACCTCTCCCCTGTGGTTATTAAGGACAAAATCCCAGGGTGGCTGTACGGTTCCTACTTTATTGGGAGTAATAACATCCATTCACCCCCTGGATATAAGGAACCATATCACAGAAGAGTTGTCCACCCCCTTCGAAATTGTCATCCATGTCGTCTTCTTCCCGCCTGGATATTAGGAACAATACCCCAGGTTTGGGGGCGGTGTACACCCACTGCGATATCGAAAGTAAAATCAGCCTCTTTCCCGCTGGATATTAGGAACTATATCACAGGGGTGTGTGCACCTTCTGGGATATTGGGACTACTATCAGCCTCCACCCCGCTGCATATCAGGAACAGCATACAGGGGGCAGGGTGGTTACACCGCCTGCGATATTAAGAGCAATACTCTTCTCTTTCCCCTGTACATTAGGAACTACATCACAGGGTTCTGTACACCTTCAGCGATATTGGGATTCGTGTTATCCTCTCCCCCATTGAATGTCAAAAACGATATCACAGAAGGGTGTACACCCCCTGTAATATGGCCAGTAACATCATCGTCTCTACCTTTGGATACTAGAAACAACATCACAGAGGGTGTGCACACTCCCCTGCAATATTGGGCATAATGTTATCCTCTCTTCCCCTGGATATTAGAAACGATATCCCTGGTGGAGGGAAGTGGAGTACATTAAGAACATCATCACTGGGTGGGTGTACTCCCCCTGCGATATTGGGTGTAGTATCATCCTCTCTTGCCTAGGATATTAAGAACAATATCACAGGAGGGGTGTACAGCCACAGTCCCTGCGTTATTGGGAGTAATAGCGTCTTCTCCCACTCTACATATAACGAACAATATCCCAGGGTTTGTGTACATCCCTTGCGATATTCGGCATATTGTCATCGTCACCCAACGTGGATGTTGGGTGTAGTGTCTCAGAGGGGTGTACACCTTCTTCGATATTGGGAGTAATATCACCCACTCCCCTCAGGGTCGTAGGCTAAATATCGAAAGGGTTTTACAACTCGTGCGATATGGGCAGTAATATCCTATCCCCACCTGGATGTTAGGAACCGTATCACAGGCGGCTGTACACTTCTTGGCATATTGGGAGTCTTATCCTCTCCCATCTTGAATATTATGAAAAATATTACAAACGAGGTGTACACCCGCTGAGATATTGAGAGTAATATTATGCTCTCCTCTTCGGGATATTAGGAACAATATCGCAGGAGGTGTGTGCAACCCCTGCAATAATGGGAGTAATATCATTTTCTCCCCTTGAATATAAGAAACAATATCACAGGAGGATGTACCCCTCCTGTGATACTAGGAGTCATATCATGTTGTTCGGAACAACAGCACAGTGGGTGTGTAAAACCCCTGCGATATTGCCATTAGTATTATCTTCTCCATCCCAGGATATACAGAACAACATCACAAGGTGATGTACACCCCTGTGATATTGGGGGTAATATCTTCCTCTCCCCGGGTGGCTATTACTAATATCTTCGTCTCCCTGGCTGGATGTGAGGGAAAATATCACAGTGGAGGTCCAGGCCCCCTGCGATATTGGGAGTAATATCATCTTCTCGTACCCTGGATAGAAGGAACAAGATGATCGAAAGGATGTACACACACTGTGGTAGTTTCAATAATATCATCCTCTATCCCCTGGTTATTAGGAAAAACATCATAGAGGAATGTACACTTTCTGCGATATTGGGAGTAATATCTTCTCCCTGTCGGATATGAGGAACAAGTCTATTATTAATATTAATAAATATAATAAAATTAATATTAATCATCGACATTAATAATGACAATAGATACTAAATATTAATACTGATTAAAAATATTAACGATGAGTATTAATAATTAATACTAACACTATTAATAATAAAATAATGATATCAACAATTAATCTTAATACTGAGTGATGCTGGCAAAAAACGATAATATTAAAAATTAGTAACATTAATCAATGATATAATTATTAAACGTTAATTTTTGACATCATCTATTTAAAATAATTATCTATATTAATGGTAAAATATTAATTGATAATATTGATAATTATTACAATCGATTTTTGATGTTTAATAATTAATTACATCACTGTTCCCTGAGCAATACACTGAAGGTGTACACCCGACTGTGAAAGAGTTCATTATTTCCAGAGGGGGAGACGATATTACTCACAATATCTTAAACAGGCTATGAGTCCACCATGGCTCCCAACAGCCAAGGAGGGGAGAGGGGATGGCTATTGGACCCCACCTCGCGGGAGGTGCCTCACCCCCCTGCGAGGGGGCGCCCAATAGCCAAGTGGGGGAGAGGGGGTGGCTATTGGGCCCCACCTCGCGGGGCCTCTACCTGTGCCTCAGCTCCCACCCCGGCACCCTCCAATCTGTTCACACAGACTGGAGACCCATCTATAAAAAACATTCATCTGATCCAGTCATTGAAAACCCTTTGCTCTCTTCAAGTACACGTCAAGCCTTTCTCGAGAATCCCTGCTTCGCCTGGTTCTGACACCAGGTCCCACTGTAGCTCCAGCCACCCCAGGTCCTCCTGGGGCCTCTGGATACGCTGGCCGCTGTGTGCGTCACATTCAGGCACAGTGGTGGGCGGGAGAGCGACCCCCAAAGGAATCCCGGTCCCAATCCCTGCAACCTGGGACTGTTCCCTCATGCGGTGATAAAGGTGAATTCTGACGACTACCCAGGTGGGCCCTAAGTGCCACGACCTGCATCGGCAGATGAGGGGTGCAGAGGCTGAAGGCGCTGGAGCAGGATGCTGCACACCCACATGGGAGGAGGCGGCGCCAGGGAACAAGGCGTGCAAGGCCCGCAGCTCTGGGCACCTGAATGGGCCACGAGGGACTCTCCTGGAGCAAACACGCGGGTCTCAGTCCATGGCTCCTGCCCTCCAGAGCTGTGGGAGAGGGAGTATTATTTTCCAGCCCCAGGTGTATGGTCAGGGTCACAGCGGCCACGGAACACACACAGGCACCTTCCTTAGCTCTGACCCAGAGGGAAATGCCATTTCCTCAGGAAAACGCCGCCTGGTTTCTAAGACCGCAAAGTTCCCTCTGTCAGGGGCTCTCGGGGCACCTCGTGTCCTCTCTTCGTAGAAATCACCCCAGTGTCTCTCCCTGCAGTTACCTCGTGGTTATTTGACTTGCAGTCGTCACTAGGCTGCAAATTCCATGAGGGCAGGAACGGTGGGCTGGGCTCACACCACTGCACCATCAGCAGGACCCCGCCGAGCCCAAACAGCAGGCGCTCAAGAAATACTTGTCTCTGAATGACATAAGCACAGTATTCCCCAGGAAGTCGTCTGTCCATCCGTCCGTCCTGGTCAAGGGCTGATCCTGCAGGATTCCCTAACAGGCCTCCATGGGACTCAGTCAAGAGTAAAAACATGAAGTGGGGGTGTGGACTTGAGACTGGGAGCCATATGAGAGTCTGTGCACCAAAGTTTAACACCCACTGGGAAATTTTCACTTGAGTACCTCGGATGAAATTTAAAAGCGCATTTTGTTGAGTAAACACAGGCTTGATTAAACCATTCCAACCTATACTTGGTTTTTTGACAGATTCTTTTCCTCCCAAAATAATTGGTTGATGTATTCAAAACTGAACACGGGCTCTAGTTAGAAGGCCTCTTTGCATTGTGTAGAAGCCGAGGTGGGGAGAGAAACAGGCAATAGGAAGAATTCCCATCTTTGTGCTTAGGAAGGACAGAGGACAGAAACCCGTCAAAGGTCCAAAGAGCCCACAACTGCCTTCTTGAAGGGCCAGTGCAGAATTCTGAGGGTGTCACTGTTCCACCTGTACCGGGTCTCTCTCTAATTGCGATCTAAGACTTAAGATGCCATAAGGCTTTAAGACTTGCCCTTGGTGTTAGAGAATCCCGGGCATGGGAAGGAAAATGTGGGTGGGGCATCAGGACCCCCAGAGGCACAAAGCCTCATGGGTTATTTTTCCAACTGAATCTCCCCCGCAGCCCACCCTGAGGTGGGGAATTACTGTCACTCATTCAAAGAATGACAATCGCTTAATGGCAAAAGAATTCTGCAGGCAAAGCAGCTCTCCCAAGAGGCTGATTTGTGCCCAAGAGAGTCTGAGTTCTTGTCCTGCCAGGCTACTGCTGTGGGTGCATGGAACAGCTCAGCCCTGACACCTGAGCCACGCCCGCGACCGTGTGCTCCTCTCAGTGTAAACGCAGTGACAGCTGGGATGGAAGAATCCGCCTTTGCTGGAGCTTAGATACAGCTTTCCTGAACTCTCTCCTCATTACCTAGATGGCATCTGAAGCCTGAATTAGCCTCTAAAAATAGCAAGTCACTCCAGCCGTGCCTCAGGCAATTAGTCAAAGTAGCACTGACCAGAAAAAGGCCGATCCCAAGCGTGGCCCTGCGTGGACAGCAGCTGTGAGCCGCACTCGTCAGGCAGAGCCTGTGACCTCAGCCATTCTTGCCACACAATGGGATGTGCCTGGCAGACACAACCCCCTGCAAGGGCACACACACAATCCTGCTAGGAAATTCCCTAAGGAGTCCCATGGGAGCGAGAGCCCCAGGCTACAGTTCAAACATAACTGGCACGTTGCTCCGTGGGTGTAAAGAACTATACATTGGTGGTGAAAGATAAGGTGGCGTTTGCTACAGCGTTAAAGTAGAAAAAAGCCACTGACTTCTCTGTGAGAACCACCTTGCTCTGTGAATCTGCAGGGAGGCCAGTTTTCCCATGACTGCTATCCCTCACGGCAGCCGAGCCTCTACTGAAGTCGGTGGCCAGACGGGGCAGGGGGTAGGGGTCCCGTCCCTGCTACAGCAAGGGACCCGCAGCAAAGCACAGCCGCTGGCCGGGGTTGTGCTGCGCCGCACGTGGGGTGCGAGGGTGGAAGCATGTGTGGACATCTACAAGGTGCTAAAGGAGAGCGAAGCCAGCGATGGCCGGAACATAATGGCATTCAATGAACAGGGGTCAAACACGGGGCCCAAGAAAGTCCAGGGAACGAGCCGGGGCCAGCCTCTGCAAGGCCAGCACAGCACCAGGGAACACGACAAGGAGAAGCCCAGGAGAGAGATGGCCCTCAGCTCGAGTGGGAGGCACGGGAGGCTGCAGCTGATCTCACGGCCCCTCCGCTCCCTTCCCTGCACTGGAAGTCAGTTCTGAAGGAAGAACCCGGAACAGAACCGCTGTTTTCCGAGGTTCTGTGCCAAGCTGAACTAAGGAGTCTCCAACAGGGCTGGGAGTTTTCACCTCAAACTCCGGAGGTGGTTTGGACGTGAACATCTAAGGTAAAGGCCAGCGGCTGCTCTTCAGAAGGCACCAGGCGGACAAGCCACTGATGTGACTCCACCTGCCAAGGTGGCCATAGTCCCGTTTGCAGCTGAGTGAGGACACTCTCTGCAGCAAAGGCCTGTGGGAACTCCCACAGGTCTTCATGTCCAGCTCATGATCATAGAGGTGGGTCAGCTTATCAGGGACCTGAGGGGCCACCATGTGGCTGTCAGCACCATGCCCATCACCGGCAGGATCCACTCCTCCCAAAGCACATGTTGGTGAAGCTGCCTGCCCAGGAGGACTTGATTTCAGCTCTCTCAAGAACCTCTCATCTCACCAGGAAGGCTGTGGTTCCAGGCAGCGGCCCCCAGTGGACACGGCTGTGTCCCAGAGCTCTTACATACCACGCACTCAAACCCCTTCCTGCAGGCTCCCACAGCTGGTCCTGCAGCCTCGCTAGTCAACGCAGGCAGGAGAGGCAGGCTCCAGAGAAATGGTGCTCACCGCTCCCCTAGTCTAGGTGGGATAGAAACATGACCCCAAGGACTGAATATATCATCTCACTTTTAATCAATAAAGACAGATTCTCCCTAAGGCAGAGAAGCTAAATAATTTACCCTGTTCTAGCCAGGGTGACCGACATAAGTCAAGCTAACAAAGAGTGGGGGAGGGTGGGGAAGAGTAATAATAAATCTGGCTCATTCTTAGCACAGAAGAAACAAATTGCTAAAATAAATGAAAGAAAGCAATGGGAGGAAATGGGGTTCTCTTACCTAGACAACAGCGTTCAGGCCAGTGTCAGCGCCCAGGCTTATTTCTGTGCCCGGGACATTGTTGCTAATCGTGGCCGGCACCACACACAGGGGGATGCAAAGCTCCTGGCGGCGGCCTCACGCCTCAGCCATGTCGCACGCGCTCTTGTAAGCCTGAAGCAGCAGGGCCAAGCGGTTAGCGGGGGGTGCCGGGTGCTCACCTGCCAGCCCCAGGGCCTGCGCTGAGTTCCAGGAAGGGACAGAAGGGGCCTGAATCACCAAGGGAAGCCGGTTCATGCGAGTCAAGGGGCCACGGGGAGCTCTGGAGGCCATGCGGTAGCAGGACAGGCCTCAGCGACACAGGGGACTGCCTGGGCACAGCCCAGGTCCTCGTGAAAGGGGAGGCCTGGAGGCAGCACAGCAGGGTGGGTGTGAGGCAGGCAGCAGAGCAGGTTGCAGGCAGTGGCGAGTTAGTCACGAGCGGGACAGCTCAGCTCTCGGCATCTCATCGTGGGTAAGGGAGGCCAGGACGGTCAGCAGGTTTAAAGGCAAAGCCAGTCCTGTAGCTTCCTGCAGGCAGGCCACGATCAGTGGGATGGGCACACAGCTGTAAGGACCATACCAAGTGACAGCCTTCATCGTGCAGAGGCAGCCTCCACGCTCAGGCAGGGAAGGAGGCAGGCAGCTGGATTACCGGCGGGTCACACTCAGCCCCACGCCACATCTCTGCTCACCGGCAGGAAGCCGCACACAAAGCCACACAGGCGAGCAAGAGCCCGAGTTACTGCTCTGGGGTTCCACTGGGAAATGGGTTCTGGTGTCAGAAAGGGGAGCGGTTCTGGAGCCCATGTGCACCGGGATTTTCCAGACTCCACCTCAAGGTGTTAACCAAGGTAACAGCAGGACAGGTCTACACGCTCACTGTTCCCACCTCCAAGCGGCCCCACACAGCAAGGTATTTTTGTCATCCACTTGGCGGCAAAACCAACTGTTTATGGACTTGGACGTGTCCCTCTTCCTGTGAATATCCCCACATCTGCTGCAGAAATGCTACTGCTGGGACGCAGGGCGGGGCCCACATCACCCCGGGAGAGTTGGACAGTGAGCGACCCAGGCTCTGCAGCCCTGGTGCAACCCAAAGCATCCCAAGGCCAGGAGTCCGTGTGGGCCGAGGGCTTCCGACAGTGGGTAGAGATCTGTGGCAGAGGAGTTCACAGAGTGGTGGGTAGGAGGGTAAGGTGGATGGGTCAGTGCTGGGCGACCACGAGGTGAGCTGTGAGCAGGGTCCCCCGCACCCCATGGCATGGCCTCCACGTCCACCCAGGCCCAGCACATGCCCAGTTCTTGGGCTGCTCTGTACAGGCTCTGCCTTGCAGGCTCTGGCCATGGCAGTTTGTGCAGGACTTCAATCCAAATGGCAGCCTGCTTGCCAGCCAGAAACACTCATCTGGGGATACTCACTGGCCTGGTGCCCAGGATGTGGCCCCGTCAGCACCATCACGTGGGGGGCTCCTTATGCTTTTCAGACAGGTGATGTCACTCCTTTCCTGTAGAATACCCAAGGTCAGGACTGACCAAGAGTGGTCACGGGGAGCTGGCTGCTTCTCCACGAAGCCCTGGCTGGAAGCCAGAGGGTGTGGGTGACTTGGGGCCAGGAGGGGCCTGAGGCACACAAGAGGGCAGGTGGGGGAGGTCTCGGCTCCTTAACTCCACATTGAAATCTGTGGGAATGACCACATTGCTGCAAATCCTCTCTCCCCTCCTTCCCTATCGTTCCTCTTCTCCTTCCTTCAGTCTCCAAAAAAGGGGAGGGAAGCTTCAAGATGGGGGAGACCCTGCCCAGAAAAGCATAAAACTCTGAAGACCGAACACAGCCGAGCCCCTGGGTCCGTGGTGGGGCCACTATGACAAGGAATTACTCTCAATGCTGTGGTCACCGCCACCTTCGCGACACCTGACGGCTGTGTGACACCCAACTACTGTGTTTCTGATGTGACCTGATCAAGCTTACAGGACAGAGTAATGCACCAGCCAGCACTAGGGAATGAAAGGAGTCCAACCGAAACTCCCTGCAGCCATATCCTGAGAATGTGTAACACCTGCTCTGAGGTATTTCATTCATTCTGTTCTGCCCAGAAGACCCACTCACCAGCACTGCATAGATTCTGAGGGGCTGTGGCATCAGCTAAGCATCAATGCTGGCAAGAAGGAAATCACGAGTGAGGATGAGGACACACGTGTCCAAAGAAAATGACGACTTCACCGTATCAGATCCGCCCAGGGCTTCTGAAGCACAACACGGCCACGTCCTGAGCCAGACTCCTACTATGGAGCCAGCCCTGTGCTTGGAGGGACTTTCCACGGTGTCCCTTGTCTCCAGCACCAGAAGCTGGGAGCACCCCTTCTCCCAGTTCTAACCAGAAACCTCCCTGGACGGTGCAAACATCCCCTGGGGCACAATCATCCCAATGAGAATCACCGAATTTACTGAACAACTGGAGCCATCCACAGACCCCAAACATAAATGCTGCCCAGGACCAGGCCATGAGTCATGGGGCACAGAGGGTGTGGCCGGACAGGGAAGAGACGCTCACTCCCACACATCCTCAGCCTCCGACGGCTGCAGGACAGTGGCTGGAGCGACCCGGAGCCATCCACATCAAGTCGCCTCACACCCTCATGTCCTGAGTTCGTCACCAGCTCCTGTTCTATGGCCAGACGAGCCCAGTTCAGACCCAAATCCAAACCTTCTCAGGCTTCATCCTGTTTGGCCGTCAGTAAACAGGACTCTGGAGAACACAGCTGCCATGTTCACATCTCCGTCCCTCTCCCTTCAGGCGTCCACAAAGGGACCCTCAGCAGCTTTTTCATCCCTGTCCCGGCTCCTGAGCAGCTGCTGCATTTGCCAGGGTGACCTCGATCGGCTGGCGTCACTCACCCATCACGAGACTAGAAGCACAGCACTCCCAAGACAGCCTCATTCCTCGGAGCTCAGGATCAGAAGCGCAATGAGGACACACACATACCCTTACCAAGGTGGCTGTGCCTGGCCAACGGAAGCCTCAACTAACTACACGCTCCAGTTCTTTCTCTATTATAATCAGTTAACTTCAGGCCCGGCGCGGTAGCTCATCCATGTAACCCCCATGCTTTGAGAGGCCAAGACAAGGGGACTGCTTGAGCCCAGAAGTTTCAGACCAGCCTGGGCAACACAGGGAGACCACGTTTCTGTAGAAATAAAAAAAATTATTTTATTTCTACAGAATTAAAATTTTGTAATTCTACAAAATTATTCTATTTCTACAGGCATGCACGTGTAGTCCCAACTACTCAGGAGGCTGAGGTGGGAGGATCGCTTAAGCCTAGGAAGTGGAGGCTGCAGTGAATCGTGATTGCACCACTTCATTCCAGCCTGGGAAACAGAGTGAGGACCTGTCTCAAAAAAAAAAAAAAAAAAAAAAAAAAAGAAAAAAAAGAAAAAAACAAAACAAAAAAAAAAAAGAAAGAAAATGAAATTGTTTAACCTAGCTTTGAGTAACTCGAATGAATGAAAAACTGAATTTAAAACAATCGCGTAATAAATCACACAGTCCCTCCAAGGGAAGTCAAAGCGGGTGGAACTGATCATTTGTGGGGTGTTTGCCTCACGTATTTCGGTTTTCAAATTTTGACCCTACACATTTGTTACATATTTACAAACTGAAAAACAACAAATAGAAAGTTATTTATAGCAGAGGACCCTGGAATTAAAGAGAGATTTTTTTCAAGCCTGGAAGTGTACATCACATACCACAAGGACCTCTACTTTGTGTGGAAACTTGAAAATAAAAAAGTCACAGGGAGCTCAACACCAGCTTTGTCCCACATCTTTCAGATGCTCAACTAACTGCAGTGATTGCTCTCAAATTCACCCATTCTCTCTGGGTAAGATTCAATTAGGTAACAATTAGGAGAAAAAAAAAAGGAAGCTTCAATCCCTCCCATTGCACACCCAACTTTCACAGACCCAAAAATCCAGCTAAAGCTGGAGAAAGAGCAGCGAAAGCCATGCTGGAATCCCCTCTTTGAAACAAGACACTCATGTCCATGTTCCCAGCGTGAAGGTCAGCCCAGAGCCGGGCCGGCCCCGCAGCAGCAAAGCCGTGACACCCATCACCAGGAGAACAGAAGCAACGTCTAGGTCAGAGATTAGTGACTGCCAAAAATAAGGTGAAAGTTGCCCCCAAAGCCAGTGAACACGGGAAAACCTGGGCAGATTTCCTTCGCAAAGAAAGTGAAGAGAGTTTAAGACGCTCAGAAAAGCAAGAAACGAGTGCTAAACGTTACTTACTACAGGTGCTGTATGTTAAATGCTTTTTTTTATTTACCAGTGCTAGAAATAAGTTTCATGCCAAGAGTTTACAAAAAAAAAAAAAAAAGGCAAAGAAAAACTGAAAAATATTCGTGAGAACTAAGTCGGACAAGAAAAATTAAAACTTGAGAATTAGTGAAAAATTTTAGACATTAAAATTAAAAAAAAAAAAATGAAATGCTTCCTGCATTAGGTACGGATCTTCAGACTCCCACGTGAATAGCTGGGAATGGTGGCACGTGCCTGTGGTCCCAGGTACTCAGGAGGCTGAGGTGGGAGGATCACCTGAGTCCAGGAGGTTGAAGCTGCAGTGAGCCGAGATCACAACACTGCACTCAAGCCTGGGTGACAGAGTAAGACCTTGTCTCACAAAGAAACAAAACAAAACAAAACGAAACAAAAAAACCAGAAGAATATATTTCTATGTTTTATTACTGTCTCTTGGCAAAATACTCAACTAGCCCCAATATTGCCTTAGATGTAATTTAACATCCCCGGTTTACACAGGGGAAAATGAGGTCAACAGCCAAGACCGAAGAAATAACAAATGCAATGGTGCGTTCAGGACAATGACTACAATTATAAAATATTCAGTTCAATTTCTACCCTCAGCATCAAGGCAGGGGTTCATCATAATGGGTATTGGAGGTTTAAAGAAAATTTAGGCTCAGCATTTACAAAAAAAAAAAAGCAGATTTTAATGCTGGTGCAATCACAGGAGACTGCGGCCCAGCCCTCCTCAGCACTGCAGGTACTCACGGGCACTCCCGGGGTATTGGCCATGCTACGTCCCCGCTGGTGGCCACACAGAAGAAGAGGCGGTAAAAGTTTTTTGAGAATGAGATAAAAAATGCTCAGAGTCTAAAAACATTTTCTAGCGGAGGAGGAATAACGAGAAGCTCTCATTCATGGTATTTGTAAAAGGCTGTTTCTAGCGCACTGGTAGATAAAAAGGGCCGGGGCCCTCGGGTTAGCGTCAGCCAGCACCCGTCTGTTAAGGCACACACGGACTTATGTCGGTGATAGCGTTCAGGGCTGTGTCTGCCCCGATGCTGAAATCGGAACCTGGCACATTGTTGGACACAGTAGCGGGAACCATGATCGTGGGCACACAGAACTACTCGTATTTCTCCCGGGTGGCTGACAGTTCCAGGAGTCCCATCTAAATTGACCCAGTATCTGCAATGCTGGCTGCTCAGAGGCCGTGGTGTGGAAGGGCCAGGTCATCGCTTAGTCATACGGGGCACAAGCATGTCACTTGCCACTCCTGTCTTTCTATTTCATCAAACTCTATTTTCTCCTGAATATTGATCATAGCAAAGTCATTAGCCTTCGAAACATCAACTTGCTTTGTTCAAGAAGTTGAAACACACATAAGTCTTTCTCGCCATGCTCAACACACACGACTGGCCATTTCCGAAGTCAGTGTTTCTGGAACAAAAGCCTTGACCTGCCCCGTGAACGTTCACGCTGAGCACACTGTCGCGAGGCTGCTTGGCCAGCCAACAGGGGCAGGAGAGAACCGCAGGTGCGGTGTGGGGGGCCCTGCAAAGGCGCCTCACTCCCTCAATCAAGGGCGGTGCCTCCTGCCAAGCCAGAGGCTTCCTCCAAGGGGAAGCGGCGTTTTCAGCTGCCACCGCACCGACTTCAGACGGCTCAGCCAATGGGGCAACAGATTCAACAGAGTTCCATGTTGTTAAAGGAAAACTTCTGTTACCAGATAACCTTAATATCAGATTCAACGTAAAATAACCAACAAGGTTGTTTCCAAGCCAACATGCTAGTAGTGCCTTATCCTTCAATGCTGCTTAAACACGGAGAAGTATGAGGAAAAAAGAGCATGGCACTTACTTCTTAAAAAATAACACCTCTTCCAGGTTCATCTTACCCATATCATAAAGACTTAGAACTGTGGATTTCCTACAGGAACGTGGAGTGGGGGTGGATCCCCACGCTGACCCAGCCTCCCCACAGGTCAGTCAACCCCCATCACGGGGTTCACACCTCTCCAGGCCCCGTCATCTCAACAAGAAAACGTGGCATCTCTGAGCTCTCTTCGCAGGGAGCACCCGAACGGGAGCTAGAGAGAAACACAGACACATCCACCACTGCTTTAAAATCCTGAAATGCAATACATATTTAAGGACTTCATTAGTAGCTTTTTAAAACAGTAAGAACAGAGTGAGCCTGGTTTTAACCTCTCTGCCACAATAACACCGTGTACATCTGTCTTTTACTGTGTGTTCCTTCTCCAGTAGCTGCTGCCTAGCTGGCCGACTGCAGAAGAAGGGCCTCGGGTACTCCGGGGGGAGGCCCTCGGTAAAAGCGTGAGCGCCACGATCACGTCTCAGGACGCCGCACACGTTAGGGTTGCCCACAGCCCGCCGTTCCCAATGCCTAGAGGGCACTGAATGGACCTCCTGCTCTTTGTAAATGTCAACTCTCCTAAGCTACATTGCCTTAAAAATTTTTAACTGTAGTCCACACACACTTCTTTGTTTCTGTCTTGTTTTTATCCTAGAGGCATATTATTACGGAAAATTAAGTTTGTAAGGTTGAAGGGTTTTCTGAAAGTCTCCTTCTAATCCTGGAAGGAAAAAAATTGGGCCAGATGTGGTGCTCACACCTGTAATCCCAGCAGTTTGGGAGGCTGAGGCGGGCAGATCGCTTCAGTCCAGGAGCTCAAGACCAGCCTGGAAAACATGGCAAAACGCTGTCTCTACTAAAAATACAAAAAATACAAGAAAAAAAAAATTAGCTGGGCGTGGTGACATGTGTCTATTCCCAGCTACTCAGGAAGCTGAGGTGGGAGGATACCTGAGCTCAGGAGGGGAAGGCTGCAGTCAGCCAAGATTTGCGTCACTGCACTCCAGCTTGGGCGACAGACTGAGACCCTGTCTCAAAAAAATGAAAAGTAAAAACAACTGTATAAATCAGTACAGAAGGGAATTGGCCGGGCACGATGGCGCACGCCTGTAATCCCAGCACTTCGGGAGGTTGGGGTGGGCAGATCACCTGAGGTCAGGAGTTTGAGACCAGCTTGGCCAATATGGCAAAACCCCATCTCTAATAAAAGTATAAAAATTAGCCGGGCATGGTGGTGGGTGCCTGTAATCCTAGCTACTCAGGAGGCTGAGACAGGAGAATCACTTCAACCCGGGAAGTAGAAGTTGCAGTGGGCCAAGATTGTGCCACTGCACTCCAGCCTGGGCAACAAGAGCAAGAGTTTACTTGAAAAAAAATTTAAATTTAAATTTTAAAAAAAGGAGCTAATTTTTATTTAAGGGAAGGAAGAAGGACATTCAGTATTTGTACATCTCACGCACACATCTGCAGTGGTGCCCTGAAATATTCAAGATACACATTCCTACAAATAGAGCTTAAAACTACTCACCAAGTTACATGCTGAAAGCACATGCATTGTAAGAATGCTGCATTCG